>NC_088641.1:19718825-20018825 GCF_036013475.1 Columba livia | reverse complement strand
GTAGTTTATGTACCCAGACTGTATGCCACACTGATTTGCAAAGTCACTGGAGAACAATTATGTAAAACACGAAGGGCTATAGGAGATAGTGACAATACTCAAATGCCACAAGTAGTACAGAGTGTACAGAATCAGGCAGAGAATCTGATGATAGGACTAATTCGAGATTTTGCACAAACCCAAAATGTCAGTAGCATCACTGCTTGTCTTCCCATCCCGAAATCAGCCGAAGACCCAGTACAGTGGGGAATAATATCTACGACCTTACCAGAAGCAAATAAGACTGGTAAGATAGTGTGTGAGTCCCATACTAAAATAGAGCAAGTACCAATCGAACAACGGACAAAAGAGCTCGTTAAGAACGCCATGATAAAAAGAGGTGACTGCTTAAAGTTGCCAGGAGTAAAATTTGTAAAGATAGGACGATTTCATAATATTGGGTATTGCATGTATGAAAAGTGGACCACCAAAACAGTATATGAAAAGGTTGAGCGAGCCTATTAGGAATGTAAAGATCAGGATAATCAGAACATAACTGAATCATGGAATAACATGTGGACGTTGAGTATAGTACAGCAATATCAATATAGTGAAGCATTTCCATGGTGTATACGATGGACCAATGTAACAAGAGGAGTAACAGTACCGTGGTGGAATTGCTCTCGAGTAATGACCTGCCAGACAGATGTGAAAGAAATACCTCTGTCCATCATTAAAGTTGCAGTAATCGCATCGCAGGTTGCATTTGTCAGAAACAATTGGATCCAAAGGAAGCAATCAAAATAGGCATTGATGGAGATAAGATAGATTGTAGAGGAACTATAGGTAGTGTGGGACATTTGGTTTGGGCCTTAAGTGATGGAACTTGGACAATACATTTACCAATAGCAGGACCTGTAAAGGAGGTTACTTTGGGGTTACCAACCCTATGTCCCATTTGGAAGAGGTCACCCCTGAAGAATAGGCAAGAACTCCTACAAGTTAGGCAAAGCGAGAGATAGATGAAGATGATGTGTGGCACGAGCCATCGGGTAGTGTTAAATTCGGCTGGGCATTAGAATCTTTCTTTGCACCAATCGCAGCCTATAGAAACAGAGAAATGATTGACAGATTAATTGGACAGATGAATCGATTGGCAAGGGTAACCAAAAAGGGTTTTCGAGAATTCAATATACAATTGCAAGCTACGACCAAAATGACTTTGCAGAACAGAATGGCACTTGACATAATGTTGCTAAAAGAAAATGGGGTTTGTGAATATTTAAAAGATAGGGTTGATCATTGCTGCATTCATATCCCAAACGTAACCTCTGAAGTGGAAAAGGATATTTCCCAATTAACCCAAACAGAAGAAGAACTGCAAGCGGAAAAACAAGATGTAGAGCAGAGCTGGGTTGGGGCCTTGCTAGGCAAATTGAACCTGAACCTGGGAGGATGGGTACATTCGTTATTGGAGAGTTTATTTTTGCTTGCCATTATAGTTGCTCTTTTCTTTTGCTTTATGCTTGTATTAAGCATCAAATAAGTCAATCAAACGCAAGGAACGACCGCATCTTTACTGTTCTTAGCAGATCCACTTTTGACAACCCTCCAGCTTATAAGGAAAAATAATGTAGTGAAAATGCATTGTCTAGGAATAGAAAAGCATTTTCAAAGGGGGGAAATGTTATAGTTGAATTGAATTTTGTGGGCTGTGTTTTGATTCTGTAGACCATATCCAAGATTCTTAGCTTTGATACTGTATCCAGGTTCAGAGTGTGCATTCAAGCATGATTTTATATAATCATACCCCATTCTTAAAATTGACATAGCTTTATGACATATTCTTTAGAACAGGTAACTTCAACCATACCCTATTCTTAAGACTGATATAGATTTAAGACATATTCTTTAAAACAGGTAACTTAGAAATAACTGATAAACATGCGAATGTTACTTAGCATTGCTTAGATAGATAATTTGTGTTAGAATAGGTGTGGGATATGCTAATGGTTGTCAAGAATTGTAATGCATATGTATGTGATCAAATTGTATAAATATGGTGTAGTCTGAATCAGTGGCTGAAGCCAGCTTTGGGTGCGAACCCCTGGTTTCCCAGCGCTGAAATAAAGCACCGCATATAACTGCACCTGTGGTTATGTGTCTTGAATGCTAACAATTGGATATCATCTATGTTCACGAGCTGTCCATGCACTGGAGTCTCACTGCTGATAGGTCTGTTGATTTATGTCATGTTGAGGCCTTGTTATTTTAGAAATGCTTCTCTCCCACAGCAGGTCCTGTTTTCAGCATTTGAGTTGGCCTTGAAATTCCTGGCTGGTTCAGTAACAAATCTCCATCTAACAGAAACCCCTCCACAGAAGAATATGGTTTTGAGATGTTCTAAAATGGTTTTGTGTTCTACTTTTGCATATCTTGGCTTTTTGCTTCATCAGCGAACCTATGCTTCCTGAAACAATGGAATGTAATTTGTATCTGTGTATTATAATACCAAAGAGTTAGATTTATTATTAATTTCCGTTTTTGCAAGCTTGTCAAAATCTGGCCTCCAAACTTGAACACTGAATGTGTTATTTTGTTAAAATGTTAAGGAGTATCATCTGTCCTAGCTTTTGTAATGTTTTATAGTCTTCTGTGTGGTAAATTTTATGATCTTTTGTATAGTGGTTCAAATGCCACATGATATATATTTAGAAAAGTTCCAAAAATCTTTGGAACAATGGTTCCTTTGTTAGTAACAGAACCAGTTTTACAAAATGTTCCTGAAAGGATGAATCAGTTTTGTAAACTGTCCCTGAAAGGATGTTCAAGCATATCGTGTTCGAGTATACTCTTATCTTAACAACCTAGCTTTTATCTTAGCCTAAATACGCATAGAGTGAGGAGAAGTACATGCAGTATCTCCCGAGGTTGAGCAAGTCAGCAGTTATCCAGCTATAGAAGTAGTACGCCTGTGCAGTACCCAAAGGTGAAAGGGACAGAAGTGATGAAGACTACTTACTTCATCCTGAAGACCCCCTGAAAGACCACCAGAGGACACTGCACATGATCAAAATAGTTCCAAGATGTTGCAATCGATGTTGCAATCAATGTTGAGTAACTGTTACGTATCTTAATGAATATATGAATATGTATGTGAATGGACTGTATAAATACTGTGTAACTTAAACTGACCAGCGAAGCCAGCTTTGGGTGCAAACCCCTGGTTTTCCAGCGCTGAAATAAAGCACCGCATATAACTACTCCTGTGGTTATGTGTCCTGATTGCTAACACCTTTTCCAGTGGATTTAATTAGAAAAAAATAGATGGAAACAACCCTGTGTGGCAGTTGCACACCCCCCTGATATCTGGATCCTTCAATGGGACAGTTGATGGCTCTTTTAGTGCCTTTTGTGCCCCACTGTGCCTGTCCCCATGTACACACCTAGAGTGGTACCAAGGTGCTGATAGTCACATCCTCCCTTACCCCGGGGCAAGGTGACTTCACCTCCACCAGCTGGTGGGGCAGGAGAGGTGGGACCCTCAGTTAATTGACAGGGTCATTAACAAAGGAGATGCTCAGAGTAGCTGTGAAGCTTCTGGACTATGTTGTAATGCCCACAGCCACATCTGACCAGGCTATAAAATGGGGTCCCCACCTAAGACCCCTCTTTGAATGGTCTTCTCAGAGCAGTGCGTCTGTGAACTGGAGCCCTCTCCTTAGACTGGGATGCTGTCTAAGGAGACTTCCTGGGAATGAGAGCACCTCACCTCCTTGTTTGGGTGAGCAGTTATTTATTGGATGTATCCTTGAATGAGTCCTTGCCCAACCCAGGCAAGCGAGAGTCCTTGCCTTGCAAGTATAAGCCCCTGCCTAACCCAGGCGAGTGATTATTTCTTGTGGGTAACCTGGATTCAGAGGGCTCTGGTTTTGTTTCTTGTGATTGTGTGTATGCATGCTGTGGATCCCCATTATTTTTATGTTGTTGTACCCCAATAATATCTTCAACTTATATCCGAACCTGTATTTTTTGTTGTCGGAGTGCTAACTAATTGTATAAACCCTGTTTCTAGTCGGTTTATTGGCTACGCTTTTCCAGCTAGAATAAAGTCTGTTTTGGAACTTGTTCTCTGCCTAAAACTGACTTTGGGGTGCCTCTGTGACAGGGATGTAGCAAATTTATAGCATGACCCTGACTTTCAGTGAATCAATTGTGAACTGTGTATTGCTTGGATCTCCAAGGTGTTCCTCTTCTGTACTTTCCCAGCAAGAGGGGTATCGGTCTGTGCCTGCCCTCAAACTCTGGCTTCCCTGCTGATCCTTGCAGCAGGACAGGGCAGTTGCCTAGATGTGTTGGGGTACAGGCTCCTTGGTACATGCTGCTGTATTCGGATATTTGGTTTCGTTGTCATCACTTAAAAGAATGAATCCTGTCTGCAATTGCTAACCTAAAGATAGGAAAATCCTTTCAGTTTTAGGTCGGTCTGCTCATATAACAGAGTGACTTGCAAAACACCTAATCATGAACTACAGACACTACTGACCTTGCAGCCCATTTTGAAGCCCCCACAATTAGTTGAGTCCTGCTTTAACACATCTCGAGACTGTTGGATAAAGTGTCCTTTAGCTGAATGTTGCTCATTATACGCTAAAAGGATTATGTAATGCAATATGCAAATGTGTAACCAATTGGCTCTTTAGGGCTGCCCTGATTAGTGATAAGATTTTGTATATAATGCCTTTTACTTTTCTTCCTGGCATGCTGGCTTTATTCCAGCATCCAGACTTGCACAACTCTGTAAATAAATATCTAATCTCTGTGTGCTAATTTGGCTCATCTGTATGCATACTGGGTAAAGAACCCTGGTTTTAGGACAACAGCTTGAGAGAGAATACTATAAACTTTTGGGGGCTCCAAAAACAGACAAGCTTAAGAGAGGAAGGGGAAAAAAAATAAAACCAAGAACTTACAGCTGCAACACTGAAACTAAAGTTGTGAAAGAAGAATAAAATATAGAGGTGTGCTCCATCTTGTTGGCATGAATATCCCTCGCTTAGGATCCTTAATGTACACCACAGCAGATGAAGCTGAGAGAACAGTTAAATTTGCAGTAGGCTGTCTTCAATGTTGCTTGCTGCAATCGGACTATTTCTCTAGAACCCAGTTTCAAAAATAGCCTGTGGAATATCTTACAGACAGTCATCTTGAATTACTGGAACGACCTTGACCAATATAGAATGAGAAACCAGAATGTGGTACAATGTGGTAGCCAAACTGCCAGAGCACATGCAAGATTAAGTAAACCAATCGCAAGATAACTTTAAGCGTGTGAACAACTGGCAAAAGCCAATTAAAACAGAAAGTTAAACACGTGTACAACAGATACTAACTATAAATGTAAGTGCCTTGCCGAAATAAAAGGTCTTTTGGTTCACCCGCACTGAGAGTCCATGCCGTTAATCCCTCAAATGGTGTCCCCGACGTGATAGGGTCGAAAAAGTGCTGAAGTGAGCATCTGGAGGGACTCCAGACGAATGATCATCTCGACAGCCAGACTGATCAAGAAACAAAGAAACAGAAGAGAAAGAGAAAGAGAAAGAGAAAGAGAAAGAGAAAGAGAAAGAGAAAGAGAAAGAGAAAGAGAAAGAGAAAGAGAAAGAGAAAGAGAAAGAGAAAGAGAAAGAGAAAGAGAAGAAAGAGAATCGCACCTGGGTAACCACTGTATCACGAATACAGGTGAGCGGCTGGATAGTTAAATATGGGATCTAATTTTTTGTAGAAGCAGCAGCTATAGTGAAACTATTTTTGCTACTACTTTATTGCCACCTTTTGTTACTGTAATAAATAACTTACGCTTTTTCTATGGATAAAAAAAACATTTAATCCAATTTCTTGTATTCCTTAAACACGTGTTCATTAGAGCATAAGCAAAACAGCACTGGGTGCGCGGGGGATTCACTCCGCCCAACACGCACACCTTTAAACAATAAGAAGTGTGCTTAAATACAGTAAGGTATTACATATTCATAATGACCCCAGGAACGCCTATACATATTCATAACCTTTCCCCGCTTCTGATTAAAATGAGTCTCAGATAACCATTTCCATAGACCCTCCCCTGTTGCGCCTGCGCAGTGCCACTTGGTGAATTTGAGGAGGGGTCTTTGGGGGTCTTTGGATGAAGGCTCCTTCAGCTTCATCACAGTGAACTTTTTACCTTTGGCTCATTATGTTGAATTGACTGGGACCCAAGCTGCCAAGTTGAATGAAACCAGACTGGCGCCCCCTTTTGCTGTAAATCTTCGTTATCTTGTCTCCTCAAGTTTACAGCTAGGTGCAGTAAAACTTCTTATCTTGGCATTCGATGGGGTTCTGTTCTTCTTAACATAAAGCTCTAAACTAAGCATTTATTGTGTGACTAAGCCTTAAAGTGTTAGCTTGTTAGTAGGCACCCCTTATAAGTTTAGTTAACCCTTAAAATGTTAGTTCCTTCTATCAATATAACTTCATAAGCAAGTTTCATAACTTTTTACATAGAACTTAACCACCTTTCTCCAGGTTCAGAGCCCGTGCCTCATTTGGTTATATCTGTAAACATTAAACATCTTAGCACGAATCACAACTGCATTTTTCACAACTCCCCCGTTTTCTTTTTATCCTATTGATTCGTGCTTTGGCCTCAAAGTTAGCTAGTACTTGCCTAGCGGCGGCTAGGTCCAGTTTGGTGTTATCTTTTAAAATCATCAATTTATACCCTGTTCCTTTTGTTGCCATTTCAGGATCTATAGGCATGGCTGAGATTTGCATGCCTTGGACTACTGAATGTATTAACCGAATAAAGCACGGGATCATACATGGTACAAACAGTAAACCAAGAAATGCACATACTATCATGAACCCTATTTTCTTCCACCAGGCTCCCCCAAATAAGTCATCCCACCAATGGCTAGTAAGTATAGAATTCCATTTCTGTACTGGTACATGTGCCACCCGTTTTATCTCCTCTGCTATTTTCATTATAGCTTCCCCATTATCATCTATTTCCAAACAACACTCAGAAGTATTCCATTTCCCACAGACACCCCCCTCTTCAGCTAAAAGATAATCTAAGGCTACCTGATTTTGGTACACTGCAGCCCTGGTCTGAGACAATTGTCTTGCTATAAGATTCAGTGCCTCAGCTGTCCGGTTGCTTATTATTTCAACCACTGCTTGCAACCGGATAATTCGGTTTAGCATATATATTGGGGTACGGTATCCCCAGCTTCCATCTTGGGCCCAGGTGGCTGGATCATAGTATTCAATTATCCTCTTCGCAGGCCATTCATCATCTTTCCAAGTTTGTGTTCCTCCTATGGGGACATTTATTAAACCCCTCTTCTCTCTGTTTAAAGTTTCGTACAGAGGTTTCCCCAGATGACTCCCTTTTTCCTTTGGTAAGAGGAAAAATGCTGGTTGAATTATCCCTATTGTACAAGACCCTCTCCATTTGGGCATTAATTCATTATAAGCTCTATTCCCACATATCCAAAATAATCCATCGGGAGCTTTCCATGGTTCGTTTACATCGGTAGAGCCAGGATTCTGCCAATATCTCCTTAAATCCCCAATTTCCTCAAAAGGATTTGCTTTGCTTCAATTCTTCCAGCATATCGTTTCATTTCCCAGGCTACAATTTCGAGACCAATATCCATTAGGTGGACCTGGCCACCAAGTGGGAGGAATAGAGGTTTTTGATGAATTTACTCGTAACACTAACTTACAAGGGGTTTGCCCAACGTATTCAGTAAAATCCAGTTTACCATCATCCCTTGATATGCATATCTGCCCTATTATTAAGTGACTTAATACCCATCCTTCTGGTCTTTTTTCCCGAGTTACATGAGTTCTGTTTCATACCAGTAATCCTTCTGGGCTTACACTCTCTCCTCTCCAAGGCCACTGTTCTGCCATTTGAGACCCCCCACATATCCAGCATGATGTGACATTTAACTCCCGGGCTATCTTTTCCATAAGATCTATAAACAGGTTTTTCCCCACTGTTGGTTTTTCCCCACTGTTTCCCCTTATCTTTTTTCCTTATTTCTTCATACCAATCACTATTTTTCGGTACCAATTTCTGTTTCTCTTGCCTCCTTTTCAATTCCTGAGTGGCATTCTTAACTAACTCCTCCTTATACTGATCTTGTACTCCCCCTCCATCTGAATAGCCCCACATACCAGCTTGTGTAAAACAGATATTCTGTTCTCCTCTAGGGCAGGAGACAAAGCCTACACCGAGTCCACCTTTCCCTAGGTTAGTTGCTACCCATAACTTCTGCCCTTGGATTTCACATTTTTCCAATTTTGTTCTGTCATAACACCCAGAATTAACATGAGTGTGATAATTGAGAACATATTGTGTCAGTCGTCCTATTCTCACGTGCTCATAGCATTTGGTACAGGGATTGGCCAGGCTAAGTTGGGAACAATAAGTCACCACTCCTAGCAAGAGGATCAGGTCCATGTTTCTACACCCTCTGCCTCTCTGGCCTACCAGGTTGCAGCTGGCAGCCGAGTTCGTCATCTTCTCGGCAGCAAGGGTAGTGTCCCCGCCTTTCCTGTTTTTGCAGTTAGGTGGTGACTTTTTATCGTATTCCAAACTCTCGGCCTTCACTCCCCAGGAGCAACAGGACAACATGGGCCTCTATTCTTCCTATCACTGGTGGACTCTCTAAGTTACCATCCACTCCTTTAGTAAGTACCTCCCATCATTCTTCACTTTTTTTTTTTTTTTTTTTTTTTTTTTAATATTCCTCCAGTGGCCGCTAGAATTCCCAATCTAACTTTGGTTTAAATGTTTATTACACAATTCTGTTAGCAAGTTCCCTTTGTGGATATGCTTATATCACAGTCCATTACAACCTAAACACCAAATACAAATAATAGAATTACATATATGACTTAGTTCAACATGCTTAATTATTAAACCATTCTTATTTTCCTTTATACTGGACATTCATATTAACAATACTGATAGTAGTTACATCACCGATCCCGTGTTAATTTCAATTTCAACTCCCCCGGTCCTTGAGTTACTTTCCAGGTTCTTTCTTCCGTCAGGGGTCCTTTAACTCGAGATGTGTGTGTCCATCCTTTCTCTGCAGTCCGAACAGCTGTTTCTGTAGTTAACAGAACAAGAAAAGGCCTCTCCCATCGTGGAGTTAGAGTATCTTCTTTCCAGGTTTTAATTAGTACTTTATCCCCAGGTAGTATTTTATGAATCGGAAACCCTAAAGGGGGAGTCTGATTTAAAATTCCTTTCTCTCTTAGTTCAGTTTGATTTTTGTTTACTGTAATCACATAATGTTGGAAAGATAAATCTTCAATTTCAGGAGAGGATGTAGGCATCCACTTAGTAAACGGCATGCCATACAACATTTCATAAGAGGAAAGGCCAGTGTCCGAATTAGGCATTGTCCTTATGTTCAGTAAAGCTAAAGGCAAGCACTTTATCCAAGATAATTGAGTTTCAATCATCAGTTTAGATAGTTGTTGTTTCAGAGTCTGATTCATTCTCTCTACCCTTCCGGAGCTCTGAGGATGCCATGGAGTATGATATTCCCAGGCTATGCCTAAAGCAGATACTACAGCCTTTAGTATTTTGGATGTAAAATGCGTTCCCTGATCTGAATCAATGGCCAGAATCATCCCAAACCTGGGGATGATTTGTTCTAACAATATCTTGGCCACAAACGGAGCATTAGCTCTTGCTGCTGGGAAGGCTTCAACCCAGTATGTTAACTGATCCACTATAACTAGCAGATATTTGTGCCGTCCCACTTTTGGAAGTTCTGTATAATCCACTTGGATCCTTTCAAAAGGTCTATACGCAGTTTTTCTTCCCCCTGCTTGAGCCCTCCTCATGTTTCCTTTATTTATCTTTTGACAAGTCATGCACCCGTGGGTGATTTGTTTCGCTAGTTCAAATATCCCAAAACACCCAAAATATTTAAGAAATTGATCACACAATGCTCGGGTTCCCCAATGAGTTCTCTGATGCAACTGGTGTAAAATTACCCTAGCATAACTTTTTGGAACCATTTCTCTATTATCTGGTAATACCCACTTATTATTTTTAAGTTGTGCTCCTATCTTTTCTAATTCTTGCATTTCTTTTGGAGTGAACGACTTCTCCCCCATACTTTCTGATCCTTCTTTCAAAGGCTGTAAGACAACTGGTTTTAAAGGTAGCACTGCTGCTTTCCTGGCTTCTTGGTCAGCAAAATTATTTCCTCTAATTCTTAACCCTGTTCCTCTCTGATGTCCCCTTACATGAACCACTGCTATCGCTGAGGGCTCTCTCAGGGCTTGCAACACTCTGATTATTAACTCTTGGTGTACTAGCCCCTTTCCTTGAGTGTTAACAAGCCCTCTCTCTTCCCAAAGCTTTCCAAATGTGTGCACCACTCCGTAAGCATATTTGGAATCTGTATATATGGTACCTTCTTTCCCTCTTAAAAGTTCTAATGCTCGATATAGAGCAAAAAGCTCACAAGCCTGCGCCGACCACGCAGGGCTTAAAGATCCTGACTCGAGAACGCTCATAGTTTTTCCATTTACTATCGCATACCCCGATTTTCGTTTCCCGTCTACCACCCTTGAAGACCCATCAATAAAATACTTTTCTCCTTTTGTTAATTCCTCTTCTTCTAAATCAGGCCTGATTTTAGTCTGTAATTCTATCACCTGCACACAATCATGTTTAGGAGATTCAGCTACATTCCCAAATAGGAATTGTGCTGGATTCCTAGCTCCCGTTGTTTTCAGCTCTAAGTGAGGAGAGCTCAGGAGAATGGTCTCATATTTCAGCATCCTACTATCTGTTAACCATTTCTCTGCTTTCTGTTGTAAGATCCCTCTTACATCATGTGGGGTATAAACAGTTAATTCCCCCCTGAATGTTACTTTCTTAGCTTCCTCTACCAACAAAGCTACTGCCACTAAAGCCTGTAAGCATGTGGGCCATCCTCGGCTTACAGGATCTAATAATTCTGAGAAATACCCTACAGGTTTCTTGCTCCCTGCCCAGTCTTGGGTCAATACTCCATATGCAGTTTGGTTAGTTGTTTCTACAAAAAGCTGAAATGGTCTCCCTACATCAGGTAAACTTAAAACAGGGGCTGTCATCAGAGAGTTTTTTAATATTCTCAAACATTCTTCATCTTCGCCACTCCATTTGAGTGAGTTCATTACTAGTTTCTCATATAAAAATTTTACTTTCTCGCTATAGCCTTCTATCCACTGTCTGCAATATCCTAATAGTCCCAGCAATTGCCTGACTTCTCGCTTACTTCTTGGCGCCGGCAAAGCTATAATCCCTGACACTCGGTCTGGGTCTAACTTCTTCTGCCCTTTCGCTAGCCAGTGCCCTAAATATTTTACTTCTGGCTCTACGAACTGAACTTGCTTTTTGAAACTTTCAGTCCTTTTTCCCCCAAAAAATTGAGTAATCTAATAGTCCCTGTTCGCACTGCTTCTTCTTCCTTTCCAGCAACTAATAAATCATCTACATATTGTATGAGTTTCACCCCCAAAGGCAATTCAAATTCTAACAATAATTTTTCCAGCGCTTGTCCGAACAGGTTGGGAGATTCAGTGAATCCCTGGGGCAGCACAGTCCACCTTAACTGTTGCTTTCTCCCCGTGTCAGGGTCCTCCCACTCAAATGCAAAATAATTTCTACTGTTTTCATCTAGAGGACAAGCCCAGAACGCATCCTTTAGGTCCACTACACTATACCAAATATTTTCAGGAGATATCTGATTTAATAACGTATACGGGTTTGCCACTACGGGAAATCGGGTTTTAGTTCGCTGGTTTACTGCTCTTAAATCTTGAACAAGTCTGTATGTCCCGTCTGCCTTTTGGACTGGCAGGATTGGGGTATTATGAGGAGACATACACGGCTCTAAAGTGCCATGTTTTAGCAAACTTTCTATTACAGGTTTTAATCCCTTTCTTCCTTCCAGGGGAATAGGATATTGGCGCACACGAATTGGAGTATCCGGGTCTACTACTTCTATCCTTATAGGTTCTATTTCTAATTTCCCCACGGTTTCAGGGGCTGACCACACAGCAGGATTGATCTCTGTTTCATCATTCGGGGTTAAAGTATAAATCTTTACTTTCAACTCTCCCTGCTCAACCCCTATGGTCAGCCCTAAAGCTACAATCAAGTCCCTCCCCAGCAAATTATTCTCAGCTTCAGAAACTAACAATAAATCATTAAGGCAAATCTGTTTTTCTGATTCTATTTCTACATCACATAAAACAGGGACCTTGAAGGGTTCTCCCTTTGCACCAACTACAAAAGCAGTTTTTCTACTTAATGTGCATCCTTTAGGAAGCTGCTGTACTGTGGATCTTTCTGCTCCCGTGTCTACTAAAAATGTTATTTCTTCACGATAGGGGCCTATTTTAAGTTTTATCAAGGGCTCGTTAGTCGCTTTGGCCCCTAACAAATAGAGCCCCTGACACCCCTATTCATCCTCTTTAAACATTTTCTCATCTTCCTCCCTTTTTGAACACACCCGCTGTATATGCCCCCTTTTCCCACAATAATAACAAGTAGGAATGCTTTCCCGTGGACCTGTGTTAACTGATATCCTGTTTACTGGGGCTGACCTTCCATATGGTCTATTCCTAGGCATCCAGTTTATTTGGGCTGTTCTCCCTCGCTGTGAATTCTGTTCTTCCCTAAGTGGCGTGTTATCTTCCTTTTTCTGGCACTCCCTCACTGCAGCTACTAAGACTTTTGCTTTTGCCCTTTGTTTTTCCTCATCCCTTCTCACATACACCTTCTGTGCTTCCCTCAGAAGCTCCTGTAACCCCTTGTCTTGCCAATCATCTATCTTTTCTAATTTCTTTCTTATGTCCCCCCAAGATTTAGCTACAAACTGGGTTTTCAATAATGCGGCACCCACAGGGGATTCGGGATCTAATCCTGAGTACATCTGTATACTCTTTCTAAGTCTTTCCAGCCAATCTGTGGGGGATTCATCCTGCCTTTGGTACTCATTAAAGGCTTTATTAATATTTTGTCCTCAAGGGACTGCCTCTCGGATACCTTGTATAACCATTTCCCTTAAATCTATCATATTTTGTCTCCCTTGTGGGTCCTGGGAATTCCAATTAGGTCTCTGTGTTGGCCATTTTAGGTCCCCCTGGGGTCCTTGCTGGTGTCTCCTTTCCCAATCTCGCATACCTGCCACTCGAATCATTTCCCTTTCTTCTGCGGTAAATAAAATACTCAAAATAGACTGGAGTTCCTCCCAGGTATAAATATTGGGGCCTAAAAATTGGTCCAGGCCCTCTGACACACTTATTGGATCATCTAATAATTTCCCCATATCCTTTTTGAAATTCCTGACATCTCCAGTGTTTAAGGGCGCCGTTACAAACTCTATGCCCCCTGCATTACCCCCCATAGGCACTTCTCTAAGAGGGTATAACTTCCCTTCACACTCACCCTCTAACTCCTCCTGACTCATAGTTTTACTCCTTGTCCTGCTTGAAGGGGGGGAGGAAGGGGGGGCTGGAGCCATGGGAGTGGTAGAGATATTTTCAGCAGGAGATGGGGGTTGCCCGTGATACGGCGGAGGTAAAGCCTCTAATGGGTCCCAGGAACCTTTCTCATCCTCTTTTTTCTTGAGAGCATACAATCCTATTGTTTTTGTACTACCCCTCCAGCAAGCAGCATAATCCATTTCCTCCTGACTAAAAGGTTCTTTACCATTTACGTATAAATTTAGAACCTGACACGTCCAGTCATCAAAAGTTCCAAAAATAGGCCAGTATACGTGATCAGGTCTAATTTCCTTCTTAGTCCATTCTACCATACAATACTGAATCATTTTCTCTTTACTCTTACATTGAGTAAACTTCTCCTCATCCCAAAATTCTAGCATTACCCCCAAGGGACTGTCTGGGGGTATCTCTGGTAGGTCACTCCCCTTCGACCTCTTGGGCCTCCCTCCCCTGGGATCCCGAAAACCTAGGGCCTTATTTTTTCCCTAGCCCATCCCAAATGGTGCTCCTTTCACTCTTTTGTGCTTTCGCTTCGTCCCTTCAGTGGCCAAGTCCCTCGCGGGAAATTGGAAACGCACGTAGAAGGAGTCCGCACTCGCTCCGTAACTACGTTACGTCTCACACATTCAGCACACAAGCACCAATAACACCACCCGACCCGGCAGTACTCACAGTCCGCTGTTCCTGCTGGGGTCTTCGTGCACGTTAAATTACGGGTGTACTGCAGTAATCCTCAGGGAGCTCATTTCTTTTGCTTATGCTTTAATTTTGTATAGCGTTGGTAGCTTTCTGCATACCCAAGTCCAAGGGCCACTATTAAAGTGGGGCGCCCCCCTTGAACCTGGGATAGCACAAAACCATCCAAGGCTATCACGTCGGGGTCACCAATTGTAATAAATAACTTACGCTTTTTCTATGGATAAAAAAAACATTTAATCCAATTTCTTGTATTCCTTAAACACGTGTTCATTAGAGCATAAGCAAAACAGAGCTGGGTGCGCGGGGGATTCGCTCCGCCCAACACGCACACCTTTAAACAATAAGAAGTGTGCTTAAATACAGTAAGGTATTACATATTCATAATGACCCCAGGAACGCCTATACATATTCATAACCTTTCCCCGCTTCTGATTAAAATGAGTCTCAGATAACCATTTCCATAGACCCTCCCCTGTTGCGCCTGCGCAGTGCCACTTGGTGAATTTGAGGAGGGGTCTTTGGGGGTCTTTGGATGAAGGCTCCTTCAGCTTCATCACAGTGAACTTTTTACCTTTGGCTCATTATGTTGAATTGACTGGGACCCAAGCTGCCAAGTTGAATGAAACCAGACTGGTGCCCCCTTTTGCTGTAAATCTTCGTTATCTTGTCTCCTCAAGTTTACAGCTAGGTGCAGTAAAACTTCTTATCTTGGCATTCGATGGGGTTCTGTTCTTCTTAACATAAAGCTCTAAACTAAGCATTTATTGTGTGACTAAGCCTTAAAGTGTTAGCTTGTTAGTAGGCACCCCTTATAAGTTTAGTTAACCCTTAAAATGTTAGTTCCTTCTATCAATATAACTTCATAAGCAAGTTTCATAATTTTTACATAGAACTTAACCACCTTTCTCCAGGTTCAGAGCCCGTGCCTCATTTGGTTATATCTGTAAACATTAAACATCTTAGCACGAATCACAACTGCATTTTTCACATTACCAACCCCGTAGTGAAAAAGGAGCCCACTGTCCCTAGAGCTCTGCCGTTCCATTCAGAGCATGATTTTGATACTGAGCATTGTTCCTTGGATAAAGAAATATGGAAATAATCCAATCACAGGAGAAAAACTAGATGCCAAATCACTTAAAAAGCTGAATTTTGCTAAAAACAGTGAAGGTAAATGTAATAAGTGATGGTCAAAACTGTTAATGTTGAACAAATCGAGTAGGATTCAATTGTATTATGCATATTGTTGTAAGCAGTAACTGCGCTTGTGCAAGTTTGATTATGTTTTGTAGAACCTTGTAGTAGTAGTTAAGCCAATGCCTGGATTGCCTGGATGGTGCCACAGACAACAGGACTCCCGGATGGTGCTACAGATAACAGAGCGCCCGGATGGTGCAACAGATAACAAAGTTCCAGAGACAGAAATTCCCAGCGTGTGAACGAGCTTATAACATATATAAGCACACACGAAAAGTTGAGTGGTGTGCCTGTTGGCGGAACTGAGCTTCCCCCGGTCACCCAGCGCTGTTTTGCCTAATTACCGCTTGCTAAATAAAATCGATTGGCTCAAAATCGATTTATTGGCTCTTATTTATAACAAATTTTGTTGCCGTGACTCGGATTAAGGATCTCTGGGAGGGACTCCTAAACTTCAGGGAGGCGCCCCGTCCCGTTTTCAGACGGCCCTGGAGTGGACGGAGGATCGCCCTGAAACCTTAACCTCCGAACCCTAAATTTAGGTAATTAGGCAAAAGATTTGAACCCCGTAAACCTTTGTGCATGAAGAACCGGACGAAGACCCCGGGGAGGGTAAGTATAGAAAGCAATTCCGTTCGGTTGGGGTGGGTATCCTGGAGTGTGCATGAACGAGACGCCCCCCCACTTGGGGAGGAAGCGAGTGAGTGTGGACCCTGCCGTAAGGCAGGGCGGGACTCTCTAGTAGTGTGGTTCTCATTGCCCGCGAGGGCGTGAGCCACGAACGAGGGGTGCGTGTGTGTGTGAAAGAAGACACTCCGGAAGATGGGACAGAGGAAGAGCAAGCCTTCTGGGGAAGGGACCCAAGGAGAGGTTACCGGATATTCCCCGAGATTCCCCATTGGGCCTTATGCTCAAGAATTGGGAAGGTGCAGCTTGCACGCGAAACAAAGGTAGGGAAAAAATGGTTTATTATTGCATGCATGTCTGGGGAAACCAGCAGATTAGACCAGATCATTTATTTTGGCCAATTTTTGGTTCATTTGAAGATTGGATTTGTCAGTCCCTAAATTTTTATGTAAATGAAAAGGAGCCCTTTGATCCTGAGGAGAGCGAATATGCGCGTTGTTGGCTACCTCCTGCGACTCGCGCTGGGATTTTTACCATAGACGAAAAAAAAAATCTGGCTGCAAAAAGAGGGCTCCCGAGGAACCTCCACCCCCTCCCCCTCCCTATGATCCCCCGCCAGTAGCGAATCCAAGGCCCTCCTCTCCCCCTATGCCTTCGGCTTCTGAGGAGGATTCCGATTCTTCGGGGTCAGTTAGGGGAACCCGAAGACTCACGAAGAGTCAAGCTAGGCAGCAAACGACATCAGGGGCAGGACAGCAAGCATCATCAGAAACAGGGCTATACCCATTACAAGAAATAGCGATGGGAGGTCCACAACCCGGGGTGGGATTTGTGTCAGTGCCTCTAAATTCGGGGGATGTAAGAGAATTTAAGAAGGAAATGGGGAATTTGTTATAAGATCCCTTAGGACTTTCGGAAAGGGTAGATCAGTTTTTAGGACCTAATTTATATACCTGGGATGAACTGCAAGCTATTTTAGGGATACTATTTACCTCAGAAGAGCGGGAAATGATTCGGAGGGCTGGGATGAGAGTTTGGGACCAGCAACACCAACAAGGGCCGGGTGCTGACATTAAGTGGCCCCAGCAGCGCCCTAACTGGGATAATCAAAACCCGGAACACAGGGGCCATATGGGAGATCTCCGCACTATAATCGTCCAAGGGATTAAGGAATCTGTCCCTCGAGGGCAGAACATAAATAAAGCCTTTAATGAACAACAAAAGAAAGATGAGACTCCCACAGAATGGTTAGAAAGACTAAGAAAGAGCTTGCAGCTTTATTCCGGGATAGACCCTATGACACCGGTCGGGCAAGCTCTTTTAAAAACACAGTGTGTGGCGAAGTCATGGCCGGATATTAGAAAGAAGTTAGAAAAGTTGAAAGACTGGCAAGAGAAAGGGTTGGATGAGTTGCTAAGGGAAGCACAGAAGGTTTATGTGAGAAGGGAGGAAGAGACTCAGAAGAGGCAAGCTAAAATTTTAGTAGCGGCAGTTCGAGAGGGACAGAGGACGGCTCCACAGAAGGGAGGGCCACCACGCATAGGTGGGAATGGGCCACCTCAGGGAAGTCAAGTCGGACTGAAGGATTTGAAGGAAATCGAATGTTTTTACTGTCAGAGGAAGGGACATATGCGAAGGAGCTGTAGGAAACGTATACAGGATGAGAAAATATATTTTGCTGAGTAGGGGTGTCAGGGGCTCTATTTGCTGGGGACTTCTAAAACAACAGAGCCCTTGATAAAATTGAAATTAGGTCCCCAGCACCAGGAGATGGAATTCCTGGTAGATTCAGGGGCAGAAAGATCTACTGTCCAAACTGTACCCTGGGGATGCACTCCATCCTTGGAGAAAGTACAAGTAATAGGAGCAAAAGGAGAACCCTTTTCTATACCCATAATTAAAGGAGTAGAAGTAGAATCCCCATCCCGGATAGGGGTAGGGTCCTTTATTAGTATCTGAAGCTGAATATAACCTATTAGGAAGGGATTTAATCGTCGAATTGGGAATTAGTTTGGAGGTAAAAGATCGAGAATTGAAAGTAAAACTGTACGCTTTAACAACCGAAGACGAAGCTAAGATCAATCCTGAAGTATGGTACACTCCCGAGTCGGTTGGAAAATTAGATATTCCACCGATTACAGTGACAATAACGGATCCGGAAGTACCGATACATGTTAAACAATACCCTATATCACAGGATGGGAGACGCGGGCTGCAACCAATAATTGATCGATTGTTACAACAAGGGTTACTAGAACCATGTATGTCGCCCCACAATACCCCCATCTTACCTGTAAAGAAATCAGATGGGTCCTATCGTCTAGTACAAGACCTCCGTGAAGTAAATAAAAGAACAGTAACTAGATTTCCGGTAGTGGCCAACCCTTATAAGCTATTAAGCCAAGTGTCCCCAGAATTGACCTGGTATAGTGTAATAGACCTAAAGGATGCTTTCTGGGCCTGTCCTTTGAGAAAAGAATGTCGTGACTATTTTGTCTTTGAGTGGGAGAACCCTGATACCCATCGGAAGCAACAACTTAGATGGACGGTTCTTCCACAGGGATTTACTGAATCTCCAAACCTCTTTGGGCAGGCCCTGGAACAAGTCTTGGAGAATTTTGAACTGGAACCTGGAGTAGTTTTAGTACAATATGTAGATGACCTACTAATAGCTGGAAAAAGCCAAGATAGTGTGCGAAGCACCAGCATTAAGTTATTAAATTTCTTGAGTCTAAAGGGTTTAAAGGTATCAAGATCTAAACTGCAATTTACCGAGGAAGAGGTAAAATATTTAGGGCACTGGTTGAGCAAAGGGACTAAGAGACTAGATCCAGATCGAGTAAATGCTATTTTATCCCTCCAGCCTCCCAAGAATAAAAGGCAGGTGCGACAACTTTTAGGTCTTTTTGGCTACTGTAGACAATGGATTGAAAATTACAGTAACAAGGTTAAGTTCTTATATCAGAAGTTAGTGGGGGAAGGTCTGATGAAATGGAGTACAGAAGATGATAAACAATTAGAAAACTTAAAAGCTGATTTAGTAAATGCCCCAGTACTGAGTCTGGTGGATGCCCGAAGACCTTTTTACTTATTTGTTAACACGGAGGGTGGAACGGCCTTTGGGGTCCTAACGCAAGAATGGGCAGGTAAAAAGAAACCCGTAGGATATTATTCCAAATTATTAGATCCAGTTAGTCGCGGTTGGCCTACCTGTTTACAGGCCATAGTTGCTACTGCTCTCCTAGTTGAAGAAGCTGGAAAAATAACTATGGGAGGGGAATTAAAGGTATACACACCTCATAATGTACGAGGGGTATTGCAGCAGAAAGCTGACAAATGGATTACGGATGCTAGGTTATTGAAATATGAAGGGATCCTATTGCACTCTCCTAAGTTAGAGCTTGAGACCACTAACTTGCAGAATCCAGCCCAATTTTTGTATGGGGAACCGAGCGAATCTCTTTCCCATGATTGTATCAGGGTAATAGAATATCAAGTCAAAATAAGAGAGGATTTAGAAGAAGAGGAGTTGCTATGTGGAGAAAAACTGTTTGTAGATGGATCATCGCGGGTAGTGGACAGAAAGAGGAAATCAGGATACGCCATAATAGATGGAAATAGCTGGACAACTAAGGAGTCAGGTCCCCTTAACTCAGGATGGTCGGCGCAGGCTTGTGAGCTGTTCGCAGTATTGAGGGCGTTACAGTTGTTAAAAGATAAGAGAGGAACAATATTTATAGATTCTAAATATGCATTTGGGGTGGTTCACACGTTCGGAAAAATTTGGGAAGAGAGGGGACTAATGAATTCTCAGGGTAAAGGATTAATACATGAGACCTTAATAAAGCAAACTTTGGAGGCATTAAGAGGGCCCAAACAAATCGCGGTAGTTTATGTAAAGGGCCATCGGAAGGGAACCTCCACGCAAATAAGAGGGAATAATTTAGCAGATGAGGAAGCTAAGAAAGCTGCCTTACTGGTAATAAAAGCAGTTGAACAGGACTCTGTACAAACTAGGTATGCTATGAGATTTACAAATCAGGAAAAGGAGAAATTGGGGCAAATGGGAGTAGTCGAACAAGAGGGGAAGTGGTGGCTACCAGATGAGAGGGAAATGCTCCCGAAAGGAGTAGCTTGGCGAGTTTTAAGAGAATTTCATAGGCAAACCCATTGGGGAGTACAGGCCCTGGTAGATCAGTTCGCTAATAAATATATGACCCTGGGAGTGTATGATTTAGCAAAAAGAATCGTTGGAGAATGTTTAACCTGTCAAAGGATAAATAAACAGTGTCTTAGGGAAAGAGTCCCTGGGGGGAGGCAACTGGCCAAGAAGCCATTTGAAAGGATTCAGGTAGACTTTACGGAATTACCGAAGGTAGGCAGGTATAAGTATCTCCTAGTTTTGGTAGATCACCTAACTCACTTTGTCGAAGCCTTTCTGGTAGTTCGGGCCACTGCGAGGACAGTAGTAAAAATATTATTAGAGCATATCATACCTAGATATGGGATCATGTCAGTTATTGATTCGGACAGAGGACCCCATTTTACTTCTAAAATAATTAGAGAAACGTTAGAAGCTCTGGGAACCAAGTGGGAGTATCACACTCCTTGGCACCCCCAGAGTTCAGAAAAAGTTGAAAGGATGAACGGAGAAATTAAAAAGCACCTGACCAAATTAATGATAGAAACCAGAATGAACTGGGTAAAGTGCCTCCCCTTAGCCCTCTTGAATATAAGGACACAACCAAGGGCCGATACAGGACTTTCCTCCTTTGAAATGTTATATGGAATGCCCTATGATTTGGAGAAACCAATCGAACACCCTAAAGTGGAAGAAAAGATGTTACAAGAATATCTTATAGAACTCATGAGAAGGAGGCAAGAACTGTTAAAGCGAGGCCTGGTGCTTCAAAGACCACCTTTAGATGTAGCAATACATAGTATTAAGCCGGGAGATGAAGTACTCGTAAAAACATGGAAGGAATCATCGTTAACCCCTCGCTGGGAGGGACCTTTCCTTGTTTTACTCACCACAGATACCGCAGTCCGCACCGCGGAAAGAGGATGGACACGCTAGTCGAGTAAAAGGTCCTATCCTACATACAGACTGGGAAGTCACCGGGGAACCGGATGAGTTGAAGCTGACCTTCAAGAGGAAACAGACACGTGACGCATAGCCCTGGATACTAGGCTTTTTATGGACAATTGTAAGGAATTACATAAGTCGCACATCGCATGTCCTGTATGTAAGCAACGTAATCTGTGGGTATGTTGCGTGTGTAATGGGTGCGAGATACAGCAGTGAAAAAAAAAGTTTCCGTATGTTGAACGATGGTGTAATGAGTGTTGGGGAAAAACCTTAGATACCATTGGGATAATAATAATCACCGGTAAGTCCAGACATTTGGGAAATAACCAAGAGGAAGTGTTCCAAACCCTGTGAGGATTCAGGACAGTGGCAAAACCCTTGTATTTGAAAATAGCCCTATTGGGTTGAGTATTGGAAAGTGGGTTGTGACAGAACAAGGAGAGAATTCAGGAGGAAGTCCCCTGAAGACTACAACTGCTGCCGAGAAGATAACTTACCCGGCTATTCTGAAGCAACAGAGTAGGCCCAGGGCAAGGCAGAGGGGTATCCTTGTGGGGATTGGCAAGTGCCTCCGAAAACTCCTAAAATAAAGCAGCTCCGTTAAGCAGAACAACCCTCAACAAAATGAACCTCCACTGGCTGATTTTCAGCCAACCAGGGGCCGGGTCGCTTTCCCTAATCCTCCTTACCTTACCGGTAATAATAGCAATAAAGCAGGGGAGTTCCCACCAACCTTTTAAATGGACTCTCTATCGATGGGAGGACCAAACGATAATACAACAACAGACCACATCAGGGTCACCTTCTTTTACTGCAACCTTATGCCAATTAGTTCAGATTGAGCCATGCCTTAACAAAATAGGGTTTTATATGTGCCCCAGCACAGGGCCTTTGTATTGTAATACCCCAGGACACTATTACTGCACTTACTGGGGGTGTGAAACGATTGCTTCAAACTGGCCAATTCCTCGGGCAAATACTGATAAGTTCTTAAAGGTTGGATGGGGACCTGCAGGGTGCACTCCTCCCTCGGGAGAAATGAGTTCCCTACAATTAGCTCCCCGCGGGTACACCCCACCTGACGGCAACTGTGAATATATATTCCTTAACGTAACAGATCCTGAACATAGTGGATGGTTTGTTGGAAAAACCTGGGGAATGCGATATTATCAACCGGGTGCTGATAGAGGAGGCATGTTTCTCATAAAGAAAGAAGAAGTTAAACCGACCCCTCGAGTGATAGGTCCCAATCCAGTAGTAAAATCCCCTCCCCCTCTAGGTAGGGAGACAAAGACAGTAGAGAAGGAGAATATAATAGTAATAGAGGAAACTGTCACTGAAGCCTTGAAATCTCTGAATATTGAAGCCCCAGAATCTTTGAATCCTCTATGGGGAATTATCCTGGCTGCTTATCAAACCCTAAACTATACTCAACCCAACTTAACCATGGGTTGCTGGTTGTGTTATAATGTTAATCCACCCTTTTATGAAGCTATAGGGGATAATCGTCGGTATACCATAAACAAGGAGTCTGTGCCTATTCAATGTCCTTGGGAAAAGCAGAAAAGAGGGATAACTATGCAACATGTAACTGGGATAGGGACTTGTATAGGTAAAGTACCAAATTCCAAGAGACCACTTTGTGGGAATATCATACCGAGCCTTAATGAAACCACAGGATATATTATTCCCCCGAATGGAACAAAATGGGTATGTTCTAGGACGGGACTTACTCCATGTGTGTCTTTAAAGGTGTTCAACAGTTCCCGAGAGTATTGCATGTTAGTTACCATCATCCCAAGGATATTGTATCATCAAGAAAATGTAATGTATGATATTTGGGATACAGGACTCCATCGTACCAAACGGGAATCCATTACAGCCATTACTATAGCCACGTTGCTAGGGTTAGGGGTAGCCGGAGCAGGAAACAGGGATAGCTTCACTTGTTCAACAAAATCAAGGATTCAGTTCCTTGAAGACTGCGATAGATGAGGACCTAGAGAGAATTGAAAACTCCATAACCGCCTTAGAGAGATCTCTAACCTCGCTATCTGAAGTGGTGTTGCAAAAGGATGGATCTCCTTTTCTTACAGCAAGGTGGACTATGCGCAGCCTTGAAGGAAGAGTGTTGTTTTTATGCAGATCACACAGGGGTAGTCCGAGACTCGATGGCAAAATTAAGGGAGAGACTGGAACAGAGAAAAAGGGAAAGAGAAGCTGCAAAAGGGTGGTACGAGTCTTGGTTTATTCAGTCCCCGTGGCTAACTACATTGCTATCCACAATAGCTGGACCCTTGATGATATTATTACTCACCCTAACCTTTGGACCCTGTATCCTAAATTGACTTATTGGACTAGTTAAAAACCGTGTAGAGCGGGTACACCTTATGCTGCTACAGAAACATGGAACTGATGAAGAAGCTGAAATGACCTTACTAGCCCGAAAAGCGGTAACTCGATTTGATCAACAAATAAATGAGTAAAAAAAAAAAAAAAAAGGGGGGGAATTGTAATAAGTGATGGTCAAAATTGTTAATGTTGAACAAATCGAGTAGGATTCAATTGTATTATGCATATTGTTGTAAGCAGCAACTGCGCTTATGCAAGTTTGATTATGTTTTGTAGAACCTTGTAGTAGTAGTTAAGCCAATGCCTGGATTGCCTGGATGGTGCCACAGATAACAGAACTCCCGGATGGTGCCACAGATAACAGGACTCCCGGATGGTGCAACAGATAACAAAGTTCCAGAGACGGAAATTCCCAGCATGTGAACGAGCTTATAACATATATAAGCACACACGAAAAGTTGAGTGGTGTGCCTGTTGGCGGAACTGAGCTTCCCCCGGTCACCCAGCGCTGTTTTGCCTAATTACCGCTTGCTAAATAAAATCGATTGATTGGCTCAAAATCGATTTATTGGCTCTTATTTATAACAGTAAATACCACTGTCTAGTGCTGTTTACTGTATTCACTAATAACTCCCATATTGTGGCCATCAAGACAACTGGAAATGTGTTTGCCAATGAGGCAGTTGAGCAGCTGAACATAAAACCAAATAGCTACAAGGATCTTTTAATAGATGAGCCCTTTACTCGGCAAGACATTGTGTCACTGCAGGATCCAACAAACCTGGATACGTTCAATGTCTCAAAATTCTTTAATGGTAAGAACAACATAAAAGTATTTGATCCAGATGAAGAAAAAGCAAAATTAGACCTACGCAATGGAACAGCTATAGATCATTTAGAACGAAATGATGGGGATCCCTTGGAAGGGGCGGGTATTCCCCAGCTCTTGGAAGAGACACTGATCGGCACACCACAATTACAGGTGCAATTAGTTCCTGAAATCCTGAGGCAGTCAGCAGACCTTGCATATCAAGCTATGATAAAGGTGCCTGAAACAGACAAAGCAGCCAAATTATTTACAACTATTAAACAGGGTCCCAATGAGAATTACATGCAGTTTGTTGACCTTCTTCAAGAGGCCATCAATAAGCAGGTTGAAAACTTAGAAGCTAAGGAAGCACTGGTGTTGAGATTAGCAGTAGAGAATGCTAATGTTTGCTATCAAGGTGTTATCTGTGAGTTTTACAGTACATATTACGTGCTTCTGTGTATTGCCTCTCTGAAAATCAAGCAGCTTGTCAGGAATGTGAGTTAATTGTTTTACTAGTTGTTGTTACAGTTGTTTCTTTGTGGTATTGATTGTGTAAGTGTGCTGTGAACCTTCTCCCCACTTTTCCCACTCACACTGCAAGCGGCTTTGTGCTTCCCCCTCCTCCCTCCCTCTTCTCATGGTTCTTACTTATGAATTGGGGTCGGAAATGACTGTTTTCAGTCATGTTCCTAAGTAATCGGTATTGGGAGGTGTTTTAAAACATAAGAAAGCACTTGGAAATATGAGGAAAGAGGATCTTGTGAAATACTGAAATCAGTAGTGGCTGCTGTAGAAGTTAAATGATTGGGAAAACTGGCTGGAGAATAGAACCTTTAAGTATCTTTAAGTATAACACAGCAATCATAGATGTCTTCCTTGTTAGCCTGTTTTCTTTGTGGGTATCTGTTTAAGTGTGTTGCAGTTTTAATAGGTCTTTATCTGTTGTGTGGTATGGTGAGTTCGCAGACTGTTAAATCATGAGAATCCAAAATGTCTGTTTTGCGATAATACAGAAGACCGTGAGTAATTTAGCCCTTTACTGCATGAACGTGATTATAAGATTTTGTGTATAATAGCTGTTACTTTTCTGTCTAGCATGCTAGCTCTATTTCAGTATTAGACTTGTGCAACTCTGTGATAGGCTGTGTCTCATCTTGGTGTACTAAATTTGGCTCTTTTGTATGCACACCAGGTAAAGAATCCTGGTTTTGGGATAACAGTTGTAGCATGCCAGATGAGACACTAATAAAAGCCTTGCCCAGTCCAGCCTGCTAGAGCAGCAGGGGGACCGGCACCAATGGGGCTCCAGCACACACTGACCTGTTTTGTCAGGGAGACCCAGCAGCACCTTCACCAGGCTGAGCAGTAAGCGGTTCAAAGGTGCAATGCAAAAATTGAGATATTGTCTTGAATTAGTGTAACTGTGATCCATCTGCATATTCAAACTTGGTACTTGGTTTTCATATCTGAACTCAGTATTTTAGTTTGCATAAATTTATATTTGGTACCTAAAGAATTTTGTTTGGGGAGATAATTACAAAATGGGAACCGGTTCTGCTACTAAAATACCACCTTGCTCCCCCTTAGGATGCATCCTTACACATTAGAGTAACTTTTTGGGAAATACTCTGATAAAAGAAAACTTGAAACGATATCGTACTCGAATGTGGCTTGAATGTGGAATTCCGGATTTTAGTGCTGTATTGCAATTAATGTTCTGCAGAACTTTGGAAAAAATGGGATGACGTACGGTATTGTAAGTTAATTTGCTCTTATTGTTATTGAATAATTTTGAGACCAGAAAAAATTTAAATTGTTAAACTCTGATTCGCATTGAAAAAAAAAACAACAAACCTAACCAAACCAAACCATACACCACAAAAAGAAAACGCCACTAAATGCTATGATGGATGTGAACTTGGTATTGTATGAGGTTGTATTTAAAAGTAACTAGAATACGAACTGATTTGGATCTAGGAAAATGGAATAATGGACTGATGTTTAATATGCTGTTTTTTGACATCTGTAAATGGGGCTGAGGAATGTAATGACTGTTGAGCTAATCGGAATTGCATATAAAGTGTATTATGTTTGGAATGAAATGGGAAAACAAAAAAGCAAAATATCCGAGGCCTGTGCTGTACAGCTTGAACATAATTTTCAGGCCTGTGTCAAGCTGCAAGATGAACTCATTGTAACCCAGCAGTCTGGCAACTCCCACTTAGCACCAGCAATTAGGCCACCTGCGTGGCCTTGGCTATATCTAAACTGCAGCAAGAAGAGAAAGAAAAAAAATTGAAAAACCTGTCTGGCCACTGCTAAGCGGAGAAAGGGGGGCTTTATTTTCACCCTCTGTCTTTTTTTCCTGGAGTGTTGTCATCCATCCTTGTTGTGGAGCTGCGTTGCTACTCGGCTTTGAATCAGGGGTTGTCAGTGCTGTTTCTTTTTGCTTCCATCTTGTTTTTTAGGTTCCGGCACACCTAGGGAAGGAGCTCATCATTTTGCCTCCTTGCTGAGGTCGGCCTTTTCATGCCGGTCAGCTTTGGAAAGTCAGAGTGCTGAGTGCTTCTCTGAGTCAGACTGGTACTAATTAAGGTGTGGAGTGGAGCCAGGCTGGTTTGATGTGGAGTTTGAACTTATCTGTTTTCATGCTGGGCTGGAGATCCTGACATCTCAGATGGGGGTGAGAGGGAGGCATTATTCTCCCCCACTCCCCCCTTCCCCCAGCAATGTTACTGCTAGAGAACTGTAGTACTGCACGAAGGAGTCTGAGAGTGAAAAATAATACTTTTTCTGTGGTAACTAGTTGTAAGAGACTTATTAGTAAATTCACCGTGCTAGTTTTTGAGGTCATGGGAGAGAATGAAAGAAAGGCCGTTTTTTGAGACCAATGGAATGCCCAATTTGGAACAAAGTTTTACCATATGAATTCTTGTATTTGCCAGAAAGCCCTATACCCCTCTTGGGACAAGATTTGTAAAGTAAATTGTAAGCTCAAATAATGTTTTCTGAGAATTCTGTTTAGTTGCATGGCCTACAAGAAGCTACTTGGATGGTGCAGATCTGCTTGCTTCAAGCGAGAAATCTCTGAGGAAATTTCTAATGCTGTATTTCCACTAGTATTAACAGCCAATGTTTCAATAAAGCAAACACTACACTGATAGAACTGAAACGGGACTTTGATCTGGTAAGGGAAAACAATATCCAATAAATATGACAGCCAAAATGGACTTAGAGACTTTGACAAATTAATTTATGACAACCTTACAGGCTGACTGCATTCAATTGGACTTGCAGATTTGTCTGTTTATAGCTACAACATAGAAACAACCTGTGGCTATTGTGGGACAATATGATGAGATTGCTAACAGACTGATATACCGATTGTTACTCTGATCAAGAAATGCAGGGAATGAATTTAAGTCTTAATAGGCTATGATCCTTTTGTCATACATGTACCATTTCTGAAATTTAATTTTGATTTTTTATTTGCAATCTACGTCCTTGTAAATTGCACTAGCTGATTTTCTTAACAGCACAGCTTTTTGCATGCCTAAATGTAAATTGATGCAGAACCCGCAAGTCTTTGACATCAGGCCACAGACCATACTTGTATTTGCTCTGATCCCACATGTAGCACAGTTTTTGTTGATGGTTGTGGGACGTCTCATAAAGCTGTAGTGGTCTGGCGTGAAGATAACAATTGGCATCATTCTGTAAAAAATTATTGAAGGTTCAACCCAATTACCAGAACTTGGCACAGCTTTACATTACTTAGAGCTTTTTAAGGAGGAGCCTCTGAATTTGATTTGTGATTTTGAGTACGTAGTCAAGGTCCAACGCACATATCTGATTCCGAATTTGTTTGGTTTGTGTTTTTTTTTGTTTTTGTTTTTGTTTTTCCAAAAACAAAAAGGGGGGAGAAGTAGGGGAAACACCACAAAACCAATTGTCAAAAGCATTGTATGTGATGAATCATTTATATCTAAGTGGTGCAGCCCAGATTCGCCCTGTGATGAAACACTTTTTAAGTATGACCCAAAACCATGCTAAATCAGAAAGAACCTACATTAGTTATGGTCAAATCACTAGTTAATGGTAAATGGAAAAGGCCACATCAATTGATAACCTGGGGTATAGGTTATGCTTGTGTCATTACAGGCCAAGGATCGAAGTGTATTCCTGCAAAATGGGTCAAGCCATGGCTGAATAAAGACAACAAAGATTTAACAGATGCAGATGGACAGGAGGGAGATAAGTTGTGAGGACTGTTTCAGATGTAAACCGTGGATCCTAATTCAGTGTTATAGATGCTCACAGACCTGGTGGTCTAGAAGCCTATTAGCAAGCAGGTGGTGTACCTTCTGTGGAGAATGGCAATTTGAACAAACAGCAGGAGAGTCAAAAGGGCGATATTACACTTAGATAGTCAATGCAAAAATGAGGTAAAATTATGAGACATTCCTGCCATAGTACCTACTGCACTCTTTCTCCCTGATCTAGCAGCTGGTAAAGCTTTAGAAGACATATCCAAGTTAAACTATTGGTCTTTTAAACAGGCTGAGATACTAACTCAATTGATAGTAGATGTTGATGGTATTAGGCATACTACTCTACAAAATCGCACAGTTATAGATCTTTTAACAGCCACTAGGTCATGCTTGTGAAGAATTTGAGAGAATGTGTTGTATTAACTTGTCTGATCCTTCTGAATCTATTCATAGTACTTTAGACAAACTGAAACAGCACGTTAATAAGATTGTCATAGTAGAATTAGGGTTTGACAAATGGTTTAAAAGTTTGTAAATAGGTGGGTAGTTGTTTGATCTTATTCTGTAAGGCTTAGCTACATTACATGTAACTGTAATCATTGTTGTTAATCATATGTTGTATGCTGCAGTGTATTTCAAAGATGATTCAGCGCATTGTAAACAAGGCCTGGCTGGTTCAAAAACAAAAAGGGGGAATTGTGGGAGATTCGAAGGGATTTTCTTGAGGTTGTTGTGTGGATAGGTTTCTATTAGATGGAGATTTGTTATTAAACTAGCCAGGCCCAAAGGCATTTCAAGGCCACCTCGGAAAGCTGAAAACACAACGTAAATCAACAGACCTATCAGCAGTGAGACTCGGGCGCGTGGACAGCTCATGAACATAGACAATATCCAATCACCTAATGCATGCTTGGAGCGTGGATGCGTGATCAGGAAATAACTGCATATATAAGGAGGCTTGTTTCTGTAATAAATGGCTTCGCTTGAATTCATATTGGATTGTGTGGAGTCCGTGATTTTTTGCCCTCACATGGAATATCTTACAGACAGTCATCTTTAGTTACTGGAATGACCTTGACCAAAATAGATTGAGAAAACAGAATGTTTTTGTACAAGAAAAGATATTTACAATGTGGTAGCCAAACTGCCAGGGCACGTGCAAGATTAAGTAAACCAATTGCAAGATCACTTTAAGTGTGTGAACAGCTGGCAAAAGCAGAAATTTAAACATGTGTACAACAGCTACTAACTATAAATCTAAGTGCCTTGCGGAAACAAAGGGTCTCTTGGTTCACCTGCACCAGGAGTCCGTGTTGTCAGTCCCTCAATACCCATCCTAGTTTCACTTCTGTTTCATCTCCAGTGCAAGTGGAGTCTTTAACGGGCACATTTCTTTGATATTCAGAGATTAGTAACTTATGACTTGTAGGATGTCAAATAACATCAGATCGCTTCCTACTAAGCTTCTTGCCAAATCTTGAAGACTTGCTATGCAATAAGCAGTTTCCAGAGGTTAGTTGAAGCTTCAGTGATTTTAGTGAGCCTGTGATTATTCCCCTGCATGGATCTGTGCCTGCAGAGGCTGGAGAGGAGGTGCAAATAGCAGACCTGGTAGCAGGACTCTGTGCAGTGCAGAGGTTTCTCAGTACATGGAATCCGAATACAGGGTCAGAGGCAGGAGCCAGTGTGAGAAATGAGAGGTCTGCATGGTGAGAGGACCACTATATTGAGTTTGCATGGCAAGGTTTTGGTAGTGGGCAGCTACAGGGGTGCCTTCTGTGAGAAGCTGCCAGAAATTGCCTCTGTGTCAGACACAGCCAGTTCCAGCCAGCTCCAAGACGGACCCACCGCTGGCCAAAGCCGAGCCAGTCAGCAGCAGTGGTAGCATCTCTGTGATAACATATTTAAGAAGGGGGGAAAAAAAACTGCGGCACAACAGCAGCTGGGAGAGAGGAGTGAGAATACATGAGAGAAATGATTATGCGGACACCAAGGTCAGTGAAGAAGGAGGGGGAGGAGGTACTCCAGGTGCTGGAGCAGAGATTTCCCTGCAGCTGTGGTCAAGACCATGGTGAGGCAGGTTGTTCCCCTGCAGCTCATGGAAGTGCACGGTGCATGGTGGATGTGATATCCACCTGCACCCCATGGAGGACCCCATGCCAGAGCAGGTGGATGTGCCTGAAGGAGACTGTGACCCCATGGAGAGGAGCCCATGCTGGAGCAGGTCTTCTGGCAGGACCTGTGGCCCCACAGGGGACCCATGGTGGAGCAAGTAATTCCTGAAGAACTGCACCCCGTGGAAAGGACCAACACTGGAGCAGTTCATTAAGAAATGCAGCTCACAGGAAGGACTCGTTGGAGAAGTTCATGGAGGACTGTGTCCCGTGGGATGGACCCCATCCTGGAGCATGGGGAAGAAGGAGTAGCAGAGACAATGTGTGATGAACTGACTACAACCCCTATTCCGCATCCTCCTGCACTGCTCTGTGGGGGGAGATAGAGAAATCGTGAGTGAAATTGAGCCCGGGAAGAAGGGAGGGGTGGGAGGAAGGGTGTTTTAAGATTTGTTCTTATTTCTCATTACCCTGCTATGATTTTCCTTCATAATAAATTAAATTAATTTCCCCAAGCTGAGTCTGTTAAGATGGTAGTTGCTGAATGATCTCCCTGTCCTTATCTTGACCCAAGAGCCTTTCATTATAATTCCTCTCCCCCTGTCCAGTTGAGGGGAAATGAGAGAGCAGCTTGGTAGACCCCTGGCAGCCAGCCAAGGTCAATCTACCACAACCAGGTTGGTCTGAGAAGGTTGTATGCTCATATATAGCTAGAGAAATACAGCTGGAACTGTTTTCCATGTCAGTGTTTTTTTTCCTGATGGGTCTTAAATATTACCAATCTAATTGTCAATTAGATAAAAAGTACAAATATATGTCTTTCTATTAATATTTAGATTTTTTTTCTCTAAGTGTTCAAAAAGTTCTCAGAACTGCAGTCACTTTGAGACATTTTAAAATAGCAAGTACAGAACAGTTTCAAAGCTACTTTCAGAGGATAGTTCTTCAACATTTGTAAAACTGAGTGGACAATATTTATGACATTTCTCCCTGGCTACTGCCACTTTTATGTTCATCCGCACCTTCTTTTAGTCAAGTTCAATAATATAGTTATTGTAATGCAATGGCTTATTAATGCTGATAGAGGATAAATCTCCTGAGTGCCTTAGACATTACTCTGAAGAACTGGAAATGTCAGACAGTATAAAGTACATTTCAAAATGCAGTGCAGGATTTATATATTTTCAAATACCTCCCTGGAAAATGATAGCGACTGCTTATCTTCTGCCCAGATCCATTTATAATTTACCTTATGAATACTTAATCTTTTACTAGTCAGTACTTTCGAGGAGTGCATATATACTGATGCAACTAAACTTGATTTCCTTATAAGAGATAATGAGAGTTATTTATATTTGCTAGGGCCTGCCTAATGAATAAGTAGGGAATAGTGAAAGAAAACTGATAGACAGTATAAAATATAACATTCTCTGTTTTTCTTTGTATGGAAAAACATTTTAGGTTTCTCTTTCCTGCAAATAATGGCAGGACAATTTTATTGCAGGCCATCTGCTTAGCAATGCATATCTGCATAAATATATAGTCATTTTTTTGAGATAAGTAAAGACCTATTTCCTCAGTAATTTGAATGAGATTCAAAGAATTGTCTATTTCTTACTTTTTGTACTATAGCCTTCTTTTGCAGATATTTTTTTTCACTTGAAAACCTATGGGTCAAATTCATTTTTAGCCAAGTCATTGAATTAGATATAAATTTTGTCCTGTTATTTAAAAGGCTAATAAAGACTTTGGTGCATCTCTGTTGCCTCAGAATACACGTTTAATGGAAGATGGTTTTGTCTTGGAAGAACAATTATATGGCAAATAATTGACCAATTTGCATTATACCTCAGGGAAGGAAATAAAAGAGACTGGCCAGGTTAAAGTTTTGAGATGGTAAATTTTATTTCAAAATACAGTCAGACTTCAAATTAATCTCTTCCATGTATTTCAAAGACCTGGGAAATCAATGGATGCTACTAATAATTTTTTTTTTGTCTTTGCTTTTAATGCAAGTTTTTGTGCAATTCAAAACTAATTAATTCTATTTTTAGCTGGTTTTATCACACAGTGTTGTAAAAGGATAAAAAGAAGGTTAGGGAAAAGGTAGGTCTGCTGCTGAATGAGAAGGGTGCCTGGTGACGGATGATACAGAGAAGGCAGAGTTACTGAATGCCTTTTTCGCTTCCGTCTTTACTGCTAAGACTGGCCCTCAGGTATCCCTGACCCTAGAGATAGAAGAGAAAGTCTGGCTTTCCCTTGGTTGAGGAGGATCAGGTTAGAGATCATTTAGACAAACTAGATATACACAAATCCATGAGCCCCAATGGGATGCACCCACAAGTGCTGAGGGAGCTGGCAGGTATTATTGCGAAGCTGCTCTCCATCATCTTTGAAAGGTCTTGGAGAACAGGAGAGGTGCCTGAGAACTGGAAGAAAGCCAACATCACTCCAGTCTTCAAAAAGGGCAAAAAGGACAACCCAGGAAACTACAGGCCAGTCAGCCTCACCTCCATCCCTGGAAAGGTGATGGAACAACATATTCTGGACATCATATCCAAGCATGTGAAGGAAAAGAAGGTTATCAGGAGTGGTTATCATGGATTCACCAAAGGAAAATCATGTTTGACCAACCTGATAGCCTTCTATGATGGCATGACTAGCTGGGCAGATGAGGGGAGAGCAGTGGATGCTGTTTATCTTGACTTCAGGAAGACTTTTGACATCATCTCCCACAACATTGTCATAGGTAACCTCAGGAATTGGATAGATGAATGCACAGTGAGATGGATCATGAACTGGCTGGATGGCAGAGCTCAGAGGGCTTTAATCACTGGTGCAGAGTCCGGTTGGAGACCTGTAGGTAGTGGGGTTCCCCACAGATCAGTATTAGGTCAGTCCTGTTCAACCTGTTCATCAATTACCTGGTTGAAGAGACTGAGTGCACCCTCAGCAAGTTTGCCAATGATACCAAACCAGGAGGAAAGGTTGACACACCAGAAGGCTGTGCTGCTATTCAGTGAGACCTGGACAGGCTAGAGGACTGGGCAGGGAAGAACCTAATGAAGTTTAACAAGATCACATGCAGGGTCCTGCACCTGGGGAGGAATAACCCCAGGCACCTGGATACATTCCTGTGCAATCTGCTCTAGGTGCACTAGCAGGTGGGTTGGACTAGATGATCTCTAGAGGTTCCTTCCAACTGATACAGGGAATTAACAATTAACTAATTAACACTTAAAGAACTAAAGAGCTAACAGAGAGCTAAACCTTTAACTCACATCACTATTACCTAGTATTGCTTAGCTTTGTGTAATTTACTGTATGAGAAACAGGAGTTCACTGCAAAGATAATAATCCTTGGGTGCATCCTTGGGTGAACTAGATAACAGAAACTTGGGCACAGGACAGGAGATACGCCAGTTTTAACCAACTCAGCAGTCTGAGTCCTAATCAACTCATCACACTGAATGAAAGATGACGGTGTAGAGAGAAAAAGGACCCGAGTTCACGATCACTGCGCAGCTGCAACCAGGAGGAGCCAGAGGTGGAGACTATGGAAATGGTCTCCTACAACTCATTGTAATAAGAACCGCCTTCTCGGGGACAAGTTATGAATATGTATAGGCGTTCCTAAAACTTTCATGACTATGTAACACTTTACTGCATTTAATCAAGCTCACAGCTACTGTAAATTTACACACGTCTTGGGCAGAGTTATCTGCCGTGTGTCCAGCGCCATGTAAATACATACCTTCTTTACAATCTCAAAGGTTGTAAGGCTCCTCTGGCTTCTATCTACATTCCTGCTTTAGTTCAATTTACTCTCATCTCCTCGAAAGCTTTTATCAGATTTCTAACCACTGTTTGGCAATTATCTCCATTTGTTTGATTATTATAATCTCAATTAGAATCACCTTGGGGCCAGGCAGTTTCCCCCTGTCTGTAGGGTTAGTTCCACATTCTTTTAAATGACAGACCAACTCTCTCAATAACAGGTTAACATCGGCTCAGGATGGATTATGTCCCGAAAAAAAAAATTAGAAAATAATTATGCACATCGGTCCCCATCTTCCCTTAACTTAAGGAGGGTTGACATGACATTGCAGTTACTTAATCCTGTATTGTCCTGCCATGTGACTGCAGGGATACTGAGATGCAGCGTTTGTCACGTCCCTCTCTCAGGTATGAGGGGGGGGGGGGGGGGGGGGGGAGAAGTGACTCAGGTTCGTGGGTCCCCTTTGGTTGGAAAACAGTACACACAGTACTTAAGGCCTGCAAACAAAAGGCTTTTATTTTGCAGCTTGGCCCAAATGGTATATGATTAGGTGGCAGAAGGATTTATGTTATTGTAGGTTTGATTGGTAAACATTAGAAGTTTGCAGCATATGCGGGGCTGTAAATCTAATGTTACTATATTACATATAAGAAGGAAAGCAAAAAGGTAGAAGTATAGGGAAGAATAGAGAGAGAAATTTTCACCATCCTTATGGCTCCGCTTTATGTGTGATGGAGTTCGCAGTCTCGGGTCCAATGATGTGTGGCGTCCTCTGGTGTCTTGTTCAGTTCATATGGTGAGACTGGTGGGCAAAGTGGTCCTCAGGATGACTGGGTGGGTGCCACCAGTGCTTGTACAAGGTGGGCCTTTATAGCCCTCTGGGTTGCCTGCTTGCATAACTTCTGGTCTTTTGTGGAGGTGTTATTGTGAAGGAGAGGAAAGTCTGGGGGGAAGGGGTGATTTCGAAAGATCGATAAGTCTCAAAAGTCTCGGGCCATGTTGAAGGGTCTCAGCTTTTCCCCTTTGTGTCATGCTGAGCGTATAAGAAGGTGGAGCTATGTGCCCTCCGGCACGTCCCCCACCTCCTGTATCGGCCGGCCTTGTCTGGGGCTCCTTAGCTTGTTACTGATATGTAAATTGCAGTTCACCCTATATTGAATGTATCATCTCCTGTGGCTGGATGAACTGTTTTTGCCACAATGTTTTGGCCATTATCCTTATCAGTACATGATAAGCGTTTCTTTTGCCTGGTGCATGGATTATGCTTTTCCTGTGATCTTCCAGGATCAGTTGCTTTGTTAAACCTTCTATGAGAAGGAAACAGAAGGGGAAAAAAAACTTTACAGCAAGGCTTCAAGGCACAGTGACAAGCTCACAGGCTAAAGAATTAATCAAAGGCAAAACCTATGTTCAGATCTTGGACTGGTACCTGAATCAAGGAGAAATACACTCATAAGATCAGCTATTCAAAATGTACTAGAAACATTTAGATTTATTCAAAGCCATTAATCAGCTATTTGTTTGACCTTTATCTATCAAGCTAGTTTTCAAAGCAGCAAGCTAAAGCCTCAAAATGTGTCAAGTATTTTGTATGTGTCAAATGTACTGCATAGACTGCGAGCAACTCTGTTTTTTTGCACTAAGTTTACAGTTTTAATTGCAAAGCCTCTTTTACCTTACAGATGAAGATCCTGACACACTAAATCTGCGAGTGAGAGATGGACACAAACAGCTTCTAGTTTTGTCTCTGATTTTGAATTTTGTTTTCTATCCTTGGAGAAGTTAGAAGAGTGCTCAGCAGAACTGCTACTTTGGATTCTGAAGGGCAGACTTTGACCTGTTTAGAAGGCTGGTTAGTAGTGTTGTAATAAATTTTGACTTAGTCTTGTAAGTAACAAAAGTTTTATTTCTAATCAAACAATAAGCAAAGACAGCGCTGGGTGCGGCCTAGAGACCTCAGTCTCCCTTGCGGCACACGCACACAGCTGATTCAGTTCTCTGGTTCTTATAGTCCATCTCTGGTCCACAGCTTCCGGGTGTAACTTTTCACTCATGTTGAAGGCTCGTATCATGTGAGCGTTGACTGCTGTGTAGCCAGTTTCGATCGCCTTACTTTGGCTACTTATGAGGTAAATACATCAAGCAGGACAAAGCAAGTAAGAACTCAAACAAACATCTCCTTGTAAGGTAAATACATCAAGCAGGACAAAGCAAGTTAGCATACAAACACTTCTCAGACCTCAAACAAACATCTCCAGGAGCTTTAATGAACAAACATTTCTCGGAACTGCTTGTTACAATTTCCCCCTTTTCTATTTTTTACTTATTTTGTTCGTTAAAGCGTTGCAACTCTTGACCACTTAATACTAATAATTCGGTGTCGTTTTGATCATGCAATTTCTCATATTTTGCCTCAATCAACATCAAGTGAGTGGCTTCTAGTCTGCCTTTCACGATCGCTATTACTTTATTTAAGATACAAGGTCCGAATGTTAATACTAGGATTAAAAGAATCAGTGGTCCTGCTATAGTGGATAGGAGGGTTGTAAGCCAGGGTGATTGTCTGAACCAGTTCTCATACCAGCTCTGCCGAGATTCATATTCTTTTTTTTTTTCGTTTTTCTATATTTTCTCGTAGCTTATTCATTGTGTCTCTTACTAGTCCTGTGTGATCGGCATATACACAACACTCTTCCCTTAAAGCCGCACAAAGTCCTCCTTCCTTAAGAAATAGTAGGTCCAAACCTCGTCGGTTCTGTAAGACTACTTCAGACAGAGATCTTACCGATTTTTCTAGCGCACTTATAGATTGCTCTATCCTTAACAGGACTTCATCAACGGCCACCCTTAGTGCTGCAAATTGGTGGTTCTGACTTACTATTGAGGCGATGCCGGTTCCTGCACCTGCCGCACTAAGGGCTAGTAGGGCGCCTACAGTTATGGCAGTAACTGGTTCTCTTTTTACTAACTGGTGAGTTACCACGATTTCTTCATATCCCTTTGGGTGATAGGTAATTTTAGGAATAACTACCACTTGTATGCAAAACTCTTCTAATAGTTTTATATATTTCATGGAAACACAGGGTGTGAGCCCGCTTTTTGAACATATCCACTTAGAGTTATTAACTGGTATTATCCAATCGCTGGGCCTCCTAATTCTTGTTATCCATTGACCGGTGCGTGTTCTGTTCATGCATAGGTGTTGTTTTTTCAGGGGGTACCTTACCAATGCATATCCCCTTACCCCGCACTTGCTGCAATGAGATTCCCTGGGTCTCATTACTCCATTTACAAGAGTCAGGATTTGTTCCATTGGCGAGTTTAGGTGTTGCTCCGAGCCCAATGGCCTCAAAGTATGGCGGTTTTGGATCAAAACACAACCAACATTCTAGCGTTAAATTTGGATAGGTCCTGTTGATAACCTGATAACTTGCATTCATTAGGGTCCAAAGTGAATTTTCGTTAGTATTAGAGTCTTGTGTGTTTTCAAGACCATCTGTTATTGTCTTGTTAATTTCTAATTCTTCGGTTATTACTACATTGGGACCTATTGGTTGGGCTCTTTCTTCAGGCGCAGGTTCTTTCTGGATTTTTTATGAGCCCTCCTCGATCCTTTCCTGGTTCCCAATATCTGACTCCCCAAATTTTTCCTAGTATCCATCCTTGGTGCTCTGGTTGCAGGGCTGTGAGTGTCAAATGTGTACAACTACCTGGGTTTATTGTACCTCCGGTTGAGTCTCGCTTAGGAGGTTGGCAACCACTGGGCCCCCAGGTTATATTCAAAAACTTATCTCGCACAACCGGTTTCCAGTCTGAAGCAATTGTCTCACAACCCCAATATGCACAATAATACTCATTAGGATAGTTGCAGTAACTCTTCCCTGGATTGGAAGAGGGACAAACATAATAACCTTTTTGATCTAAGCATGGTTGTATAGGTGCTAACTGATAAAGGGTTACAGAAAAACTAGGGGATCCTACTGTAATATTCTCTTTAATCACTCGGCTCTCTTCTATCTGAATTAGGGTCCATTTGTATGGTCTATGTGCTGACTCCCCATTACTGGCCATTAGTAATAATATTAATACAGCATACCAGGTGGTGTTGCATTTGCCTAGGTTCAGCTTGCTTTGATTTTGCAATTTGTTGTTCTGCCTAGCACTGGTGTAGTTCTCCCAACATTGCTGCACAATTCCATTCGGGTTTTTGCCCCCACTTTGTGTTATTCCTCTGCCTCGCCCGTCGACTCGGTTGCTTCGAGCCACGGGGTAAACCATCTTCTCGGCAGCAAGAATATTCTTCAGGAGGCCCCGAATGTTTCCGGCAACTGCACCGTCGCTTGTAAGCTTCCCAGTTGCAGCTTTTTACCAAGGGGGAATGGCACGTTATTTCTTTTACAGTGGTTTGACAGCACACTTTTACTATCTGTAATTTCAGAGGAGTTGGCTCATTATGGTGGAAACAAGACCGTTCAGGTCGTACTCCATAGACATATATGTTCCACCAACTAGGATCTTTGGTCTCGATTTCTTCTCGTAAGACTTTAAGTTTTAATGCTAATTCAGTAATTTCTTGTTCAATTGAATAACACTGATTACAAGTTCCTCGAGGGGGAATACCGTCTAGGCAATGCAACCACCAGTTTTTCCTGACACACTGTGCATTTAAAGCATACAAAAGGATAACAGTTGCAACCTATGTTATCACATTTAACGTTATAATCCTTACAAATAGGGTATTTATAATCAGCTTTATCGTTTTTCTGTACTTGCACGATACAGGTTGGTAAGTCCAAGTCCATTTATTGCTTCCTCAGTTTAATCCTTAAAGGGTCCTCTGTGGATTCTGCAGTCCACGTGTTGGTCTTGATCGGGCCTTTCACTCGACTGGCGTGTGTCCACCCCTTCTCGGCGGTCCGAATAGCTGTTTCTGTAGTGAGTAAAACAACATAAGGTCCCTCCCATCGAGGGGTTAGCGATGCCTCCTTCCAGGTCTTTATAAGCACTTTATCTCCAGGTTCTAGAGTATGTATTTTTATGTCTAAGGGTGGTCGTTGTACCACTAATCCTTTTTCCCAAAGGTATTTTCTTCGCTTTAATAACTGTATTAGATAATTCTTTATTTGGAAATCCTTTATTTCTGGGTGGTCCTGTGGTATTTCTAAATCATAGGGCATACCATATAACATCTCGAAAGGTGAGATCCCGAGGTCTGTTCTCGGCTGCGTTCTTATATTTAATAGTGCTAAGGGCAAACACTTTACCCATGACATTTTGGTTTCTATCATCAGTTTTGTTAGTTGTTTCTTTATCTCTCCATTCATTCGTTCTACTCTTCCTGAACTTTGTGGATGCCATGGAGTATGATATTGCCAATTGGTACCTAGTGCCTGGAAGGTCTCTGTAATAATCTTTGATGCAAAGTGTGGGCCCCGGTCGGAATCAATGGCTTCAATTATTCCATATCGGGGAATTATTTCTTCTAACAGTATTTTTGCTACTGTACGTACAGTAGCTCTAGCTGTTGGGAATGCCTCCACAAAGTGTGTAAGGTGGTCTACTAGCACCAACAAATAACGGTAACGTCCGACCTTTGGTAGTTCTGTAAAATCAATTTGTACTTTTGAGAACAGTCGAAATGTGAATTCCCTCCCACCGGGAACTCGTTTCTTTATTTGCTGTTTATTCACTTGCTGACAGGTGAGGCACTTTTCAACAATTCGTTTTGCTATATTGTATGCTCCTATACAAGCATACTTTGTAGCAAAATGATCTACTAATGCCTGCGTTCCCCAATGTGTGATAGCATGTAATCTGTTCATTATACTAATTGCAGTTACTTTTGGAACTACTTCCCTCCCATCTTTTAGCTTCCACTGTTTGCCTTGCTGCTTTGCTCCTAATTTAGCAAGCTTCTCTTGTTCTACAGTGCTAAAAACGTATATGCCCAGATGACTGGGACACCATTTATCTCTTAGGCCTAGGCAGGTGCATGGAATGGCGTCTACATTAAATTCTTTCCAACATTCATAGCAAGGGTAATCATTTTCCCACATCGTCCCTTGCCCACAGTTTGGGCAGTCTTTTCTTAGTTCCTTTGGGTCTGGAATCTCACAAGTCAATCTCTTAAGATTTAATAAGGCCGCCTTTCTTGCTTCTTCGTCTGCAAGGTTATTTCCCCTAATAATGGGATTCAGACCTTTCTGGTGCCCCTTTACATGAACCACTGCTATTGCTCTAGGTTTTCTTATTTCTTGCAAGATTTGTATAATCAGTCCTTGATGTATTAGATTTTTTCCTTGTGAATTTATCAGTCCTCGTTCTTCCCATATTTTGCCAAATGTATGTACTACGCCAAATGCATACTTTGAGTCTGTGTATATAGTCCCGCTACCCGTGCCAATTAATTGCAAGGCTCTTAGAACAGCATATAATTCGCAAGCTTGTGCAGACCATCCAGGGTTTAGTGGTCCTGATTCTAGGACTTCATTAGTTTTCCCATTTATTATTGCATATCCTGACTTTCGCTTTCCTTCCACCACCCGGGAGGAGCCATCTACAAATAATTTTTCTCCTTCTGATAACTCTTCCTCTTCTAGATCAGGTCTTATTTTGGTTTGTTCTTCAATTACTTGCAAACAATTATGTGTCAATTCTACACTAGGTTCTCCGTATAGGAATTGTGCAGGGTTCTGTAAAGAGGTGCTTTCCAAAGTCAATTTTGGGGATTCAATTAGAATACTTTCATATTTTAATAACCTAGAATCCGTTATCCATTTTTCGGATTTTTGTTGCAGCACCCCTCGTATATTGTGCGGTGTTAATACATGCAGATCCCCTCCAAATGTTGTTTTCTGCGTTTCTTCCACTAATAGTGCAGCTGATACTATTGCCTGTAAACATGTAGGCCAACCCCTACTAACGGGGTCCAACAATTTGGATAGGTAGGCTACTGGTTTTTTATGTCCAGCCCACTCCTGCGCTAATACTCCATATGCAGTTCCTGAGTCCACATTAGTAAATAAATAAAATGGCTTTTGTGTGTCTGGTAGACTTAACACAGGGGCACTCACCAGTTCTTTCTTAATATCGTTCAGTTGTTCCTCATCTTGTTCTGTCCATTGTACTAATTTTTCCTGTGTTAGTTTTTTGTACAAAAATTTCACTTTCTTTGTATAGTTTTCGATCCAATGTCTGCAGTATCCAGTCAGTCCTAATATTTGTCTTATCTGCCTCTTAGACTTTGGGGCCGGTAATGACAGGATCCCTTTTATTCTTTCCGGGTCTAAGTGTTTGGTCCCCCTGCTTAAATAGTGCCCCAGATATTTTACTTCTTGTTCGACAAACTGAAGTTTACTTTTTGATACCTTGAGTCCCTGTAAACTAAGGAAATTTAATAACCTTATACTCTCTTGTCTAACCCCCTCCTCATCCTGCCCTGCCAACAATAGATCGTCCACATACTGTATTAGCACCACTTCAGGGCTACGTTCGTATTCCTGTAAAATTTGTTCTAAAGCTTGCCCAAATAAGTTGGGCGATTCCGTAAACCCCTGGGGAAGTACAGTCCAGCGTAACTGTTGTTTTCTATGAGTATCTGGGTCCTCCCACTCAAAGGCGAAATATTTTCTACTTTCCTCATCCAATGGGCAAGCCCAGAAGGCATCCTTTAAGTCTATTACACTATACCACTTATCATCCGGGCTTAGATGACTCAGGAGGGTATGCGGGTTAGCTACTACAGGAAATCGGCTCACAGTCCTTTTGTTTATCTCCCTCAGGTCATGTACCAGCCTCCATTTCCCATCTTTTTTTCTTACAGGTAAAATGGGGGTGTTAAAAGGAGACATACAAGGTTCAAGCAAGCCTTTTTCTAACAATCTCTCTATTTCTGGCTTCAACCCCCTTCGACCTTCTTCAGATATTGAATATTGTCTTACCCGAATGGGTATTTCTGGGTTAGAGATTTTAACTTTAAAGGGCGTTATGTTCAGTTTCCCTACTGAATCCTCTGTATACCACACTTCAGGATTAATTTTTTTCTCGTCTTCCACTTTGAGGGGACATAATCTTATCTGAATTTCTTTCCCTATTACTTCTAAATTGATACCCAATTTGATTATTAAATCCCGCCCCAAGAGATTATATTCAGCTTCTGGAACTAAAAGCAAATTTCCCACTCCTATTTTGGAGTCGGTTTTGATAATTACCCCCTTTATAACAGGAACACGAAATGGCTCCCCTTTTGCCCCAATTACTTGCATGGTGTCGGAGGATATTTTGCATCCCCTGGGCAAGGCTTGTATGGTAGATCGCTCTGCCCCGGAATCGACAAGAAATTCAATTTCTTGCTGCTGGGGGCCCACTTTCAATTTTATCAAGGGCTCTGTTCCTTTTTGGGTCCCCAGCAAAAAGAGCCCCTGACACCCCTATTCCGGTTTAGACATTTTCTCATCTGCCATTTTCTTCCTACAGTTCCGCTTAATATGCCCTTTCTTTCCACAGTAAAAACATTCTATCAGCTCACCCCGTTCCATTGTAGTCTCGTTGTTAAGGGGTCTTATCTTAGGACTAGGCCCCTTATACTCTGCCCTTCGATCTTTGGATTTCTGAGCTGTACCTTCTCTGACTGCTGCAACTATCATTCGTACAGTCCTCCGCTCTTTTTCATCCTCTCTCCTGACATACACTTTCTGAGCTTCCCTTAGTAGTTCATCTAATCCACAATTTTGCCAATCCTCAAGTTTTTCCAGTTTCTTCCGAATATCCGTCCAGGATTTTGCTACAAATTGCGTTTTTAACAACGCTTCCCCTACCGGGGTACTGGGATCTAATCCCGAGTATAACTGTAAATTCTTTCTAAGCCGTTCTAGCCATTCTGTGGGCGTTTCATCTTTTTTCTGGTGTTCACTAAACACCTTTCCAATGTTCTGCCCCCTCGGTACAGATTCTCTAATACCCTGGACTAATATAGTCCGCAGATCTTGCATGTGACCCCTGTGTAATGGGTCCTGGTTATTCCAGTCGGGCCTTTGCAGCGGCCATTTAGTGTCGGCTGCAGGACCCTGTTGATGCTGTTCATCCCAGATTCACATATCAGCTCTACGGATCATTCCCCTCTCTTCGGCAGTAAATAATATTCCTATGATTGCTTGCAGTTCATCCCACGTATATGTATTAGGTCCTAAGAATTGATCAACTCGCTCCGCTACTCCTAGCAGGTCCTCTAATAGACTCCCCATTTCCTTTTTAAAATCTCTAACGTCTCCAGAATTGAGGGGCACCGCTACATACCCCATTCCTGCCTGTGGACCTCCCATCGCAATTTCTCGCAACGGATATAATTGTCCCGTCATCTGGTACTGCTGCTGTCTAGTCTTACTACGGGTGACGGGTCCTGTGGGTTGACTAAGGTCCGTTTCCTCCAGGTTCGGTGCCAGCAGTGGAGCACTTGGACTAGGGGCCGGCACCGGGGGTGGTGGTGGTGGCACATAAGGTGGGGGTGCTACGGAAATTTCTTCCTCATGCCGCTTGTTTCTTTGTTTATTGTGCCTCTTATCCCCCTTTTCTTTTAACAGATACAGATTGATCCTAGTCTCTGACCCTATCCATAAGTGTGCATAATCGCTCTCCTCTTGACTAAACGGTTCCTTTGAGTTAACATAAAGGTTCAAGGCTTGGCAAATCCAATCCTCAAAGGATCCGAACACTGGCCAAAACAGGTGGTCCTTACGAATTTCCTTACCACCCCAAACTACCATACAATAGTGTATCATTTTTGTTTTACTCTTACCCCGTCTAGAGGGGTAATCATTCCAATATTTAATCATCAATCCTAGTGGACTATCCTGGGGGATTGACAGAAGTTTCGCTTGCGAATCCCCACCCATGGGACCAGAAGGTCTACTCTTCTTCTGTCCCATCTTCCAGGGTACACTCACGCACACTCACACACGCTCCCCTCGTTTGTGACTCGCTCCCTCGCGGGCTACGAGAACTGCACTACTGGAGGGTCCGCACTCGCTTCGCCCGCAATTGGACGTCTCAGTCGTTGTACCCCAGGAATCCCAGCCCCAACCCGAGTGGAAATCCGGCCTATACTCACGCGTCCTGCGTCTTCACTCGGGTCTTTGTGCACAAAGTTTAAGGGGCTGCCGGCATTTACTTTGCTTATTGCAATTTAGAAGGTTCGTCGGTGAAGGGTGGCGACAAAATCCTCCAAGGGCCGCTAGAAAAAGAAGCGGGGCGCCTTCCTCAAAAAGGATCGCCGCCGAATATCCTTCATCCGAGTCACGGCACCAAATTGTAATAAATTTTGACTTAGTCTTGTAAGTAACAAAAGTTTTATTTCTAATCAAACAATAAGCAAAGACAGCGCTGGGTGCGGCCTAGAGACCTCAGTCTCCCTTGCGGCACACGCACACAGCTGATTCAGTTCTCTGGTTCTTATAGTCCATCTCTGGTCCACAGCTTCCGGGTGTAACTTTTCACTCATGTTGAAGGCTCGTATCATGTGAGCGTTGACTGCTGTGTAGCCAGTTTTGATCGCCTTACTTTGGCTACTTATGAGGTAAATACATCAAGCAGGACAAAGCAAGTAAGAACTCAAACAAACATCTCCTTGTAAGGTAAATACATCAAGCAGGACAAAGCAAGTTAGCATACAAACACTTCTCAGACCTCAAACAAACATCTCCAGGAGCTTTAATGAACAAACATTTCTCGGAACTGCTTGTTACAGTGTCCCTTGGGAGGCAGTCCTGAAGGACAAAGGAGTTCAGGAAGACTGGTCTCTCTTCAAGAAGGTTATCTTAGAGGCACAGGAGCAGGCTGTCCCCATGTGCCAGAAGGCGAGCTGGCAGGGAAGAAGGCCGGCCTGGCTGAATAGAGAGCTGTGGCTGGAATTTAGGAATAAAAAGAGAATTTATAACCTTTGGAAGGAGGGGCAGGCTACTTAAGAGGAATACAGGAATTCTATTAAGTTATGCAGGGAGAAAATTAGAAGAGTCAAAGCCCAACTGAGGCACGGAATGACCTTACAACTCTTGAGGTTTATAAAGAAGGTATGTATTTATTTACAACGCTGGACACAAGGGGAATCATTTCACCTAATATGTGTGTAAAGTTACAGTAGCTGTGAGCTTGGTTAAATGCAGTAAAGTGTTACATATTCATGAAAGCTTTAGGAACGCCTATACATATTCATAGCTTGTCCCTGAGAAGGCTGTTCTTATTACAATGAGTTCCGGGAGACCATTTCCATGGTCTCCACCTCGGGCTCGTCCTGGTTGCAGCTGCGCAGTGATCCAGTGATCGTGAACCCGGGTCCTCTTTCTCTGTACACGGTCACCTTTCATCCAGTGTGATGAGTTGGTTAGGTCTCAGACTGCTGAGTTGGTTAAAACTGGCGTATCTCCTGTCCTGTGCCCAAGTTTCTGTTATCTAGTTCACCCAAGGATGCACCCAAGGATGATTACCTTTGCAAGGTGTCAGCGAACTCCTGTTTTTCATGCAATAAGTTACACAGAGTTAAGCAAGGCTAGGCAATAGTGTTGTGGGTTAAAGGGTTAGCTCTCTAAGTGTCTTTAGTGATGTGGGGTAAGGTTAGTTCTTTAAGTGTCAAGTCTTAGTTTTTTTAAGTGTTAATTAGTTAATTGTCAATTTCCTGTATCACAACTAGAGCTGAGCCTAGCTACTGCCACAAAAAGGCATCAGGAAATGTTTCTGTAAATATATCAGCAACAAGAGTAGGGCTAAGGAGAATCTTCATCCCTTGATGGATGTGGAGTGAAACATAGTGACAGAAGATGAGGGAAAGGCTGAGGTACTAAATGCCTTCTTTGCCTCAGTCTTTAATAGTAAGATCAGTTGTGCTTCAGGTACCCAGCCCCCTGAGCCGGAAGACAGGGATAGGGAGCAGAATGAAGCCTCAGTAATCCAAAGGGAAATGGTTAGCGACCTGCTTCACCACTTGGACACCCACAAGTCTATGGGGCCACATGGGATACACCCAAGGGTGCTGAGGGAGCTGGCAGAGGTGCTCTCTAAGCCACTTTCTATTATCTATCAGCAATCCTGGCTAACTGGGGAGGTCCCAGTTGACTGGAAGTTGGCTAACGTGATGCCCATCTGCAAGAAGGGCTGAAAGGTGGATCCGGTGAACTACAGACCTGTCAGTCTAACCTCGGTGTCATGGAAGGTCATGGAGCAGATCATCCTGAGTAACATCACATGGCACATAAAAGAGAACCATATCATCAGGCCCAGTTGTAATAAGTGATGGTCAAAATTGTTAACGTTGAACAAATCGAGTAGGATTCAATTGTATTATGCATATTGTTGTAAGCAGTAACTGCGCTTGTGCAAGTTTGATTATGTTTTGTAGAACCTTGTAGTAGTAGTTAAGCCAATGCCTGGATTGCCTGGATGGTGCCATAGATAACAGAACTACCGGATGGTGCCATAAATAACAGGACTCCCAGATGGTGCTACAGATAACAGAGCACCCGGATTTTGCAACAGATAACAAAAGTTCCAGAGACGGAAATTCCCAGCACGTAAACGAGCGTATAACATATATAAGCACACACGAAAAGTTGATTGTGTGTGCCTGTTGGCGGAACTGAGCTTCCCCCGGTCACCCAGCGCTGTTTTGCCTAATTACCGCTTGCTAAATAAAATCGATTGATTGGCTCAAAATCGATTTATTGGCTCTTATTTATAACAAATTTTGGTGCCGTGACTCGGATTAAGGATCTCTGGGAGGGACTCCTAAACTTCAGGGAGGCGCCCCGTCCCGTTTTCAGACAGCCCTGGAGTGGACAGAGGATCGCCCTGAAACCTTAACCTCCGAACCCTAAATTTAGGTAATTAGGCAAAAGAATTGAACCCCGTAAACCTTTGTGCACGAAGAACCGGACGAAGACCCCGGGGAGGGTAAGTATAAAGCAATTCCGTTCGGTTGGGGTGGGTATCCTGGAGTGTGCATGAACGAGACGCCCCCCCACTTGGGGAGGAAGCGAAGTGAGTGTGGACCCTGCCGTAAGGCAGGGCGGGACTCTCTAGTAGTGCGGTTCTCATTGCCCGCGAGGGCGTGAGCCACGAACGAGGGGTGCGTGTGTGTGTGAAAGAAGACACTCCGGAAGATGGGACAGAGGAAGAGCAAGCCTTCTGATCCCATGGGGAAGGGACCCAAGGAGAGGTTACCGGATATTCCCCGAGATTCCCCATTGGGCCTTACGCTCAAGAATTGGGAAGGTGCAGCTTGCACGCGAAACAAAGGTAGGAAAAAAATGGTTTACTATTGCATGCATGTCTGGGGAAACCAGCAGATTAGACCAGATCATTTATTTTGGCCAATTTTTGGGTCATATGAGAATTGGATTTGTCAGGCCCTAAATCTTCACCAACGGCACCAACAAGGGCCGGGTGCTGACATTAAGTGGCCCCAGCAGCGCCCTAACTGGGATAATCAAAACCCGGAACACAGGGGCCATATGGGAGATCTCCGCACTATAATCGTCCAAGGGATTAAGGAATCTGTCCCTCGAGGGCAAAACATAAATAAAGCCTTTAATGAACAACAAAAGAAAGATGAGACTCCCACAGAATGGTTAGAAAGACTAAGAAAGAGCTTGCAGCTTTATTCCGGGATAGACCCTATGACACCGGTCGGACAAGCTCTTTTAAAAACACAGTTTGTGGCAAAGTCATGGCTGGATATTAGAAAGAAGTTAGAAAAGTTGAAAGATTGGCAAGAGAAAGGGTTGGATGAGTTGCTAAGAGAAGCACAGAAGGTTTATGTGAGAAGGGAGGAAGAGACTCGGAAGAGGCAAGCTAAAATTTTAGTAGCGGCAGTTCGAGAGGGACAGAGGACGGCTCCACAGAAGGGAGGGCCACCACGCATAGGTGGGAATGGGCCACCTCGGGGAAGTCAAGTTCGACTGAAGGATTTGAAGGAAATCGAATGTTTTTACTGTCAGAGGAAGGGACATATGCGAAGGAGCTGTAGGAAACGTATACAGGATGAGAAAATGTATTATGCTGAGTAGGGGTGTCAGGGGCTCTATCTGCTGGGGACTCCTAAAACAACAGAGCCCTTGATAAAATTAAAGTTAGGTCCCCAGTGCCAGGAAATGGAATTCCTGGTAGATTCGGGGGCAGAAAGATCTATTGTCCAAACTGTGCCTCGGGGATGTGCTCCATCTTCGGAGAAAATAGAAGTAATAGGAGCAAAAGGAGACCCCTTTTCTGTACTAGTAATTAAAGGGGTAGAAATAGAATCCCCATCCCGAATAGGGATAGGGTCCCTTTTATTAGTGCCTGAAGCTGAATATAACCTATTAGGAAGAGATTTAATGGTCGAATTGGGAATTAGTTTGGAAATAAAAGATCGGGAATTGAAAGTAAAACTGTACCAAGGTAAGAGAGGATTTAGAAGAAGAAGAGGAGTTTTTATGTGGATCATCACGGGTAGTGGACGGGAAAAGGAAGTCAGGATACGCTATAATAGATGGAAACAGCTGGACAACTAAGGAGTCAGGTCCCCTTAACTCAGGATGGTCGGCGCAGGCTTGTGAGCTGTTCGCAGTATTGAGGGCATTACAGTTGTTAAAAGATAAGAGAGGAACAATATTTACAGATTCTAAATATGCATTTGGGGTGGTTCACACGTTCGGAAAAATTTGGGAAGAGAGGGGACTGATGAATTCTCAGGGTAAAGGATTAATACATGAGACCTTAATAAAGCAAACTTTGGAGGCATTAAGAGGGCCCAAACAAATCGCGGTAGTTTATGTAAAGGGCCATCGGAAGGGAACCTCCACGCAAATAAGAGGGAATAATTTAGCAGATGAGGAAGCTAAGAAAGCTGCGTTGCTGGTAATAAAAGAAATGGACAGCTGGAATCAGCAGTTTCCAAAAGTGTTAGAATGGAAGAATCCTTTTTGCACTCTTTTCTTAATATTAAGGACATTCTTAAAACTAGTTAACACGTCAGTGTATTAGTTTTTAAACTTCAAGGTATTTTCGGGAGCTTTTACTTAATAAGAATAAAACTTTGTTATTGTGCAATATTTGTTCATTAGTTTAAAAATTGTCACCTTTAAGAGTTGGTCCCATATAAATGTATCTTCTGTCAGGGAGTTTTAAATTTCAGATTTCTTTTTTTTGTTACTTTGTATTTTGAAATCTGTTTTCCTATGTGCTTGTACTCTGTGCCTTCAGCTTGTGCACTTTGCAACTTTATAGACCATATTTTGTTACTGCAAAATGTGTTCTTGAGGCAAAACTTGACGTGAACAAACAAGCTGCAAAGTTGCACTTTTCTCTTGCTTTAATGGGAGGTGAATCTGAGGGGAAAAAAAAAAAAAAAGTCGAACCTACGAACCTATCACCGTCACTAATCGTGACTTGGAAGTTTGACCCCTTTTATTTTACATGTGTTTTAGTGTTCAGTGTGGGGACCAACTCTTGTAGAACCCCTTTCATTGACTTTTCAGTGGCTTCCATAATCGCAATAGATTGAGGTGTGAATTCCAGACTGAATAAGATACTAAGATGTGTTTGATGCTGTGCTATGTAGAAACATTTGGGGCAAATTCTTGGGTTTTGTAGATCTGCAAAGTGCATCTCTGGCAGCACGAACTAGACTTGCAGCTGGTTGATCAGTGAACAGTGGCACCTGTCCAAGGTCACTTTGTGGCTCCTGTGCCGTTTCTCCTGTCCAGGGGATGCGAGCAGAGTTGGGGGGGGGAGGTGTTGTCCCTGCCGCATATGTTCTTTGTCTTTTTCCTGCGTTGTGTGGTGAAGTCCGGCAGGCCCTTTTGTGCTTGTGTGGCTTCGTTGCGCGGTGCAGGGGGGGGAGATGGAGGGTGTGTGCGGCGGGGGTGGCATTTTTTTTTTTCATTCTGCTTTGTAGCCAGACAAGAACTGTTAAAGCGAGGTCTGGTGGTCCAGAGACCACCTTTAGATATAGCAATACATCGTATCAAACCAGGAAATCAAGTATTCATAAAAACATGGAGGGAATCATCGCTAACCCCTCCTGGGAGGGACCTTTCCTTGTTTTACTCACCACAGATACCGCAGTCCGCACCGCGGAAAGAGGATGGACACACGCTAGTCGAGTAAAAGGTCCTATACTGCACACAGACTGGGAAGTCACCGGGAAACTGGATGAGTTGAAGCTGACCTTCAAGAGGAAACAGACACGTGACGCATAGCCCTGGATACTAGGCTTTTTATGGACAATTGTAAGGAATTACATAAGTCGCACATCGCATGTCCTGTATGTAAGCAATGCAATCCGTGGGTATGTCGCGTGTGTCATGGGTGCGGGATACAGCAGTGAAAAAAAAAGTTTCCGTATGTTGAACGATGGTGTAATGAGTGTTGGGGAAAAAAAACCTTAGATACCATTAGGATATTAATAATCACTGATAAGTCCAGACATTTGGGAAATAACCAAGAGGAAGTGTAAGAAGCGTTTTGGTAAGAAAAAGATACAGGAAGTGTTCCAAACCCTGTGAGGATTCGGGACAGTGGCCAAACCCTTGTATTTGAAAATAGCCCTATTGGGTTGAGTATTCGAAGGTGGGTTGTGACAGAACAAGGAGAGAAGTCAGGAGGCAGTCCCCTGAAGACTACAACTGCTGCCGAGAAGATAACTTACCCGGCTACTCTGAAGCAACAGAGTAGGCCCAGGGCAAGGCAGAGGGGTATCCTTGTGGGGATTGGCAAGTGCCTCCGAAAACTCCTAAAATAAAGCAGCTCCGTTAAGCAGAACAACCCTCAACAAAATGAACCTCCACTGGCTGATTTTCAGCCAACCAGGGGCCGGGTCGCTCTCCCTAATCCTCATTACCTTACCGGTAATAATAGCAATAAAGCAGGGGAGTTCTCACCAACCTTTTAAATGGACCCTCTATCGATGGGAGGACCAAACGATAATAAAACAACAGACCACATCAGGGTCACCTTCTTTTACTGCAGCCTTATGCCAATTAGTTCAGATTGAGCCATGCCTTAACAAAATGGGGTTTTATATGTGCCCCAGCACAGGGCCCTCGTATTGTAATACTCCAGGACACTATTACTGCTCTTACTGGGGGTGTGAAACGATTGCCTCAAGCTGGCCAATTCCTCCAGCAAATACTGATAAGTTCTTAAAGGTTGGATGGGGACCTGTAGGATGCATTCCTCCTTCGGGAGTCGTGAACCAAGGCCGCCGACTAAAACTCGGTTATCCTCGCAACCGAAACGAGTGGGACAGTGATGGAGAGTATGAATATATTCCTTAACATAACAAACCCTGAACATAGTGGATGGCTTGTTGGGAAAACCTGGGGAATGCGGTATTATGAACCGGGTGATGATAGGAGAGGCATGTTCTTCATAAAGAAGGAAGAAGTTAAACCGACCCCTCGAGAAGCTGCAAAAGGGTGGTACGAGTCTTGGTTTATTCAGTCCCCGTGGCTAACTACATTGCTATCCACAATAGCTGGACCCTTGATGATATTATTACTCACCCTAACCTTTGGACCCTGTATCCTAAATTGACTTATTGGACTAGTTAAAAACCGTGTAGAGTGGGTACACCTTATGCTGCTACAGAAACATGGAACTGATGAAGAAGCTGAAATGACCTTACTAGCCCGAAAAGCGGTAACTCGATTTGATCAACAAATAAGTAAGTAAAAAAAAAAAAGGGGGGGAATTGTAATAAGTGATGGTCAAAATTGTTAATGTTGAACAAATCGAGTAGGATTCAATTGTATTATGCATATTGTTGTAAGCAGTAACTGCGCTTGTGCAAGTTTGATTATGTTTTGTAGAACCTTGTAGTAGTAGTTAAGCCAATGCCTGGATTGCCTGGATGGTGCCACAGATAACAGGACTCCCGGATGGTGCCACAGATAACAGGACTCCCAGATGGTGCTACAGATAACAGAGCGCCCGGATTTTGCAACAGATAACAAAAGTTCCAGAGACGGAAATTCCCAGCACGTAAATGAGCGTATAACATATATAAGCACATACGAAAAGTTGATTGTGTGTGCCTGTTGGCGGAACTGAGCTTCCCCCAGTCACCCAGCGCTGTTTTGCCTAATTACCGCTTGCTAAATAAAATCGATTGATTGGCTCAAAATTGATTTATTGGCTCTTATTTTTAACACAGTCAACATGGGTTTATGAAAGGTACGTCCTGTTTGACCAGCCTGATCTCCTTCAATGACAACAAGACTGTGTGCACAAGCACAGGCATGTTGCAAGAAGAGCCAGAGGCCACGAATGCAATTTCAAAGAGCAAGATTTATTTTAGTTACCTCTTTACTAGGGGATCACTGTAGCTGCACCTAAGCTCCCAGGCAGAGGCGGCCTAAGTGGGGACACAGGCGCTGGTAAATTTAGCCCTGCTGGAAGATCGTTAGGCTGGCTACACTAGCCTATATTTAAAGGTTTAGAGCAGATGCAGCCTCTTGCTGTGCTCTGCTCTTTCTCAAAACAAAGCAGGAGTCTCAGACATTACAAGGTACTGTAGGGTTTCTCTCAGGCCTATGTTATCTCACACAGAGGTTCTACTTGTCAAGCACACAAGGTCAGTAAAACAGTGTGATGTATGTGCTTTTTTTATACCCCAGCTGCGGGTCACTTGAACGTGTTTACCTTTCTCCTCCTCGCCCAATCTTCTGCAATTCCCATACAATGACCCACCTAGTAGATAAGGGAAAGGCTGTGGATGTTGTGTACTTAGACTTCAGTAAAGCCTTTGACACTGTATAGCACAGCATTCTCCTGGAGAAGCTGGCAGCTTATGGCCTGGATGGGTGTTCCCTTCGGATGGTTAAAAAACTGGCTGGAGGGCCAGGCCCAAAGAGTTGTGGTGAACAGAGACAAATCCAGTTGGCAGTCGGTCATGAGTGGTGCTCTCCAGGGCTCAGTATTGGGGCCAGTTCTATTTAATCTCTTTATCAATGATCTGGATGAGGGGACTGAGTGCAGCCTCAGTGAGTTTGCAGATGACACCAAATTGGGTGGGAGTGTTGATCTGCTGGAGGGTAGGAAGGCCATACAGAGGGATTAGGACAGGCTAGATTGTTGGGCTGAGGCCAGCTGTATGAGGTTTAATAAGGCCAAGTGCCAGGTCCTGCACTTGGGTCATAACAGCTCCAGGCAACACTACAGGCTTGAGGAAGAGTGGCTGGAACGCTGCCTGGCAGAAAGGGATCTGGGAGTGTTGATCAACATCTGGCTGAATATGAGCCAGCAGTGTGACCAGGTGGTCAAAAAGACCAAGAGCATCCTGGCTTGTATCAGGAATAGTGTGGCCAGCAGGACTAGACAAGCGATTGTGCCACTGTACTCAGCACTGGTGAGGCCGCACCTTGAATACTGTGTTCATTTTTGGGCCCCTCCTCATAAGAAGGACATTGAAGTACTAGAGAGAGTGCAGAGGAGGGCAATGAAGCTGGTGAGGGGCCTGGAGCACAAGTGTAATGAGGAGTGGTTGAGGGAGCTGGGGCTGTTTAGCTCTGAGGCTGAGGGGAGACCTTATTGCTGTCTACCACTACCTGAAAGGAGGTTGTAGCATGGAGGGTATTGGTCTCTTTTCCCAAGTAGCAAGTGATAGGACAAGAGGAAATGGCCTCAAGTTGCGCCAGGGGAGGTTTAGATTGGATATTAGGAAAAAATTCTTCACGGAAAGGGTTGTCAGGCATTGGAACAGGCTGCCCAGGGAAGTGGTGGAGTCACCATCCCTGGAGGCGTTTAAAAGGCGTTTTAGATTAAGTTCTTAGGGACATGGTTTAGTGCTAGAGTTAGGTTAGATTATGGTTGGACTTGATGATCCTGAGGGTCTCTTCCAGCTGAAATTATTCTATGATTCTATTATTTGCTAATGGAAATAAAGTTCCAAAAAGTGAGAGTGGGTTAAAATTCAGTCTAAAGGAAACATTAGTACATAGTTCATTTCGAACACATATAGTTTTATTCCATCAGCTACTGTCAGTATGAAGCTAAGTGATGAAATGCTTCCGAAGAGTACATTTCTGTTTAAGTAATTGAGCCAATCTTAATTATGTCAATTATGCAAATTTATTCAGAGCAGAAGAAATTTTGTACTGTGTAACATAGCAGGGGCTTTGATCAGCTGGTAATTTGAGTCCACAAGGTAAGTTTTGTTTCCCTGCTACAGGCAGATCTTGCATTGAAACAAATACCCTTTGGTTAAAATACCCTTTGCATACATTGCAAAAAAACAGTAGTAGCACTTTTCCTCAAAACACTAAATTGGTACCTTCAGTTCTTTTTTAAAATTTGCCAAATTTTACATTCTCTGCACTGAATTATAAATTTGAACGCTGTATTGTAGAACTGTTTTCTTTTGTTTATAACATAAACATATAACATAAACCCACCATTAAAGATAAGTAGTACTTGTATTTATATGCATCACACACTGATCTTTCCTTCGATGTTCGTATGATCACTTTACGTTTGCTTAACCTAATTTTTTTAATTGAATTTTCCTGAGGGAAGGAGGAGTGTTTGTCTCAGTGAATAGGAAACCCAGGTATGCCACTACTTAGGGAAAATGTTTTAATACAGTGTTAAGGAAATCTTCAAAATACTGAAAACTAGTTAAAAGTATTCCTTTTGATAGAAGTGTTAAGTAGATTTCTAGGCAGTTTGTAAAACCAGATTTTTTTAAATCAAAACCGACTGAAAACATTATTAGTAAATCTGTGTGAAAATTTATTTGTATACTGGAACTGTTGCAGGGGTAATTCACCAGGTGTGACTATATGCTGTTGCCATATCCACTACAGAAACAATTCCTTTGTCCAAGGAATGTTATTAACGTCCCTGGAGCCTTCGTCATGTTGCCAAGTGAATTCAGTCTTACCTTGATCTTAGTAATTTTTCCCCTTAAAAACTGCAGAACACTGAATAAGGGTTCCTGGACAGGGTAGTGTGGGGTAGTTTCCTTGATATGCTTGCTGTCCACTCCTTCACAACAATTTTTACAGATGAGACGAAGAAGTTGGCAGCTCTGAGTTCTGGTACAGGAACTATGGTAAAGAAATGAAACCAAAGATAGCAGACATAACAATGGCATAAGGAATTTACAAGGTTATAATGCTACTAGTTTCACTTTTACATTTCAGTTTAAATTGCTGATAGTGAAACAAAACCAACTTCTTTTCATATATTACTGCCAACAATTTAGAAGCAAATTTTGTGATAACTGCTCTAAAAATATGAAGTGTTTCTGGGACAAATGAATACTGTAAGATTCAAGTAATAAGGCTTTATCAATCTTTTTTCAACAAATTCACCTATGTCTTTTTGTTCATTTAAATGTATATAATGCATAGACCCAAGCACTCAGTTATTTTGTAGTCATATTGTGGAAGCATAGTTTGGACTTGGACAGCTTTGATACAGAATAGAAAAACTTTTAGCATAAGTAATTTTTGTTTCATTAGTCCCTAGGGAGACTGATTGTTACTGTTTAGCACTGGGCCAGCAACCAAAGAGCAAACAGCTGCTCTCTCTCGCCTTTTGTCACGGAATGGATTTTAACACTATTTTGGTTTAGCAACAATTTGAGATTCAAGATAAATCAAAAGTTTATTAATTACCTGTTATTAGAAATCATATATTAAAATGATTTTAAACAATTCGATAAGACTTGTTATAATTAAAACAGCAACTTAAAGATTTGATGATGGCTGGGTCACACTATACTTACAAAAGAGATAAATCGAATTATATACACATAAGCATACACGTAAACATGGGGATAAACCACATACATATAGGGTTATAAATCACACACACTCTAATGCACATTAATCCATGTCTATGGGAACATATGTATAATATATGTGTAGGTATTCCTATTCCTAAGATTTCCCTCTCAAGTTTAGTGAATCCCTCACTTCAATGTAGTATTTTCAATGAGTAATTTATTGAAACTCAAGACATATCTTGACCAGCCAACTGTGCAGAGTTAGGCCTTCTGATCCTTGCAGAATCATCAGCAGACAATTATTGAGTTTTGACAAAATCAGGAGTAGTTATATTTATACAGTCCTAAAATTATGTTTGGCCCTTTGAAGGCAACTGTGAGGCTGATGTGGCCCCCTATGAAAATGAGTTTGACATCCCTGCTGTAGTGGATCAGACCAGCAGCAGACCACGAGACAGTGACTATGACCTATTTTGGGTGCAAGTGTGGCTTTGGGAAGTGCTTTAGAGGTTCTTCTCGATCCAACCACTGAGCTGTTGCCGGTTGTTGTATACAATCCACTTTTTGTCGCGCATGACAATCCAATCGGGAAATGATTTGTTGTTGTTGCATAGAATAAGAGAAGACGACAATTCAAAAGGATGATTTTTTTCCATTTTCGGTCAGCTCATGGGGCACCCACTTATTGAACTTTTTCACCTTTCCAATTTGCTTCAAATGCCGAATGACCGCAGAATGGTTAACGTTGAGTTCTTCGGCAACTTCTCGTGTAGTTGTAAGAGGATCAGCTTTGATGATTGCTCTCAATTGGTCGTTGTCGTTTTCTGATGGCTGGCCACTATGCTGGTCATGTTCAAGGCTCTTGTCTCCTTTGTGAAACTTCTTGAACCACCACTGCACTGTACATTTGTTAGCAGTTCCTGGGCCAAATGCGTTGTCGATGTTGCGAGTTGTCTCTGCTGCTTTATAACTCATTTTGAACTCAAATAAGAAAATCACTTGAATTTGCTTTTTGTCTAACATCATTTCCATAGTCTAAAATAAATATAAACAGCAAGTAATAAGTCAGTAGCAAAAAAACATAAAGCAAGAAAAGCACATTAAAATGATGTATAACATGACCACATTTATTTAAGAATGTATTCCAATATCAAACTGCAACTTTCAACAATGCAAAAACCACAATTCCTTTTGCACCAACCTAATATAAATATAGATATAATTTTTGTTTCATCAAATACTGATTCTGATATAATTTGAATAACAAGTGCTTGTGTAATCAATTTCAATTAACACATTTTTCAGTTCCAATCATGTTTGTATATGATGTCAGTAGACCTACAGTCACTCCCATGTATTAAAAAGGACAAATATATGAACAAGAGATCCAAATGTCATTTGACAGTACAAAGTACTATTTTGAACTGTTCAGTATTCTGTTAAAAGATTCATTTATTTGACTAGTTTCTCCTTTTCACTTTGCAAGATACTATCTCTGTAACATTAATCCTACTTTGGCAAAGTCACCATAACTCTGCAGAAGCATAGTGAAACAAGCATCACCTATGGAGTAGACAGAGACAAAGAAGGCATTCAGTAACTCTGCCTTCTCTGTATCATCCGTCACCAGGCACCCTTCTAATTCATCAGTGGGCCTACATTGCCTCTGGTATTAGTTTTATCTGCTACGTATTTGAAAAAGTTCTTTTTGCAGTCCTTGACCCCTCTCGCCAGCTGTAATTTTAAGGAGGCCTTGGCTATCCTAGCTGCCTTCCTACATCCTCTAACAGCAGCCTTATATTCCTCCCAAGTGGCCACTGCAACCCAGGCAGCCCTCAACCTTTACTGTTTTGACCAGACCCTCCTTGTTAGTGAGGATGAGATCCAGCAGTGCATCTCTCCTAGTCGGCTCCTCCACCATCTGCATGAGGAAGTTATCATCAATGCATTGGAGGAACCTCCTGGACTGTGGCTGGCTGGCTGAATGGTTCTTCCAGCAAACATCAGGGAAGTTAAAATCCCCCACAACAACCAGGGCCTGTGACTGTGAGGCCACTCTCAACTGCCCATAGAAGGCCTCATCAACTTCCTCAGCCTGATCTGGTGGCCTGTAACATACGCCCACAACAGTGTCACCCCTGCCAGCCTGCCCCTTGATTCTGACCCATACACTCTCAACTTGGTCGTCATCCGCTCCTGGGCAGAATTTAGTACATTGTAGTTGCTCTCTCACCACCACGCCTGGCTGGCCTGTCTTTCCTGAAAAGGGCATAGCCATCCATGACCACATTCCAGTCATGTGAGCTGTCCCACCATGTTTCTGTAATTGCCACCAGATCATAATCTCCCGACCGAACATAGGATTCTAACTCCTCCTGCTTATTCCCCATGCTGCGCGCATTGGTGTACGGGCATTTGAGGGAGCGAGCAGAGCACACCAATTTCTCCCTAGGGGCATAGGAGGCCACCCGGTCCTCATCAGTTTTAGAATGCTGCCCCACTGGAAGAAGCCCAGCTACAACCTCATTCTCCTTCGAGCCCTGTTTAAAGCTCTCCAAATGAGCCCTGCTAATTACTGCCCCAGCATCCTTTTGCCCCTGCGAGATAAACCTTTCCCACGTGACACTGTCCGGACTGGTGTCTTATAAAACCAACCATTATCAAAAAATCCAAAGCCCTGCCTGTAGCACCAGTCTTGGAGCCAACCATTAAGAGACCTCATTTAGAGGCTGAATTTTCCTATTCCATCCCACATCGTCCCTTGAAGATGGAAGGAGTGAAGAGAAGATCGCTTGAGCCCCTGAGTCTTTTACCATCCTTCCCAAGACCTTGAAATCGTTCTTCATTCCCCTCAGACTACGGGAAGCAGCTTCCTCCCCATCTGTCTGGAAGACCAGCAGCGGGTAGTAGTCTGTCGGGTGCACCAGTTTGGGGAGCTCTCTAGCGATATCCTTGATCCGGGCTCCAGGTAGACTACAAACTTCCCTAAGATGAGGATCAACTCTGCATATTGGGCCCTCTGTTCCTTTCAGAAGGGAATTTCCTATTACAAGCACCCTTCTCGCTTTCTTATCAGAGGCAGTCTTAAGTTGTGAAGTCAACCGCCTCTTCCTATGTGATCTTGTAGGCAGGCTTGGCACCACCTCCTCACCTACCTCTTCTTCAAGATCCAGGGCCTCAAACCTATTACAGAGGGGCACCTGGGGAGGCAAAGCAGGCAGGGAGGGGGGCTGCCCGTGACGCCGAACCGGAATACGCTTCCAACCCTCGTCGTCTTTTAGGTCCCCTACCTCTGCCCGACAGCAACAAGGGCGGGGCTGTCTCAGGACTTCCGCCTCTGTCCGAGAGGGCAGGAGGTCCATCTCCTTTTGGGGGGTACCTCCCTGGGACCTTTTTGACTGGCACATCAGGGTGTTACTCCACCAGTCGATCTCCCTTTCGCACTCCCTGATGGTCCTCAGCATCTCAACCTCCTCCTTAAGTTTCACAACCATGTCAAGCAGATCTTGCACCTGCTCACACCTCACACAGGTGGAGTGCTGGCCTCCCTCCCCCAGCAGCAGCAGGCTCTGGCACTCCCTGCAGCCGGAGACCTGAACAGCCACCGTTCGGGACAGAACCTCCTCAGTCTGCGTAGCCACAGTCTGTTTGAGACAAGCTCTCCTCCTGGAGGCGACCATGGTCGTCAGCAGTCTGGGATGCTGGCAATAAGTTAGAGGGGCTGACAAGCAACAAGTGCTCTCTGCACCCTGCTGCACAAGCTACCACACCTGCTGCTGCAGCACAGTGTGGGTGGGACTCACCTGCTACACAAGCTGGTTGCCTCTCCCTACACCTGGTGGGCAGCGACTAGTCCCAAAGGCTTTTTCAAGGCAAGGGGAGGGGGTGTGGTCGCCGTCACCGTGGGAATGCCCCCCGCCATGTCAGCTACTCTCTCACAATGGCTGCCAGGGCTGCGGGGATCAGGACCCACCGGGAATCACGCTGTTCCTGTACGTTTCCCTCTGAGCTTCCTAATCTCGGCTGAACCTCGTGGTCGGCTGAACCCCGCCGGTTCCGGCTCTCGCTAGGCTGGCTCCAATCAGCTGACTGATCCATTTATCCTTTGTTTTTTCCTTGGGTGAACTTCTCTTCATCCCAGAATTCTAGCACGATTCCCCCCCCAAGGGACTGTTGGGGGGTCCAAAACTCTAACATGACCCCTCCAGTCCAAGGGACTGTCAGGGGGGGTACCTCTGGCAGGTCACTTCCCTTCGACCTCTTGTGGGAACCTCAAACCCTTGAAACCTGGCTCACAACATAGGGATCAAACCCACTACAACTAGCTTACAATGTGGGGATCGAACCCACTAGCTTACAGTGTGTGGCTCAAACCCACAACACAGAGAGAGAGTTCTTCACTCGCTTTGTCCCTTCAGTGGCCAAGCCCCTCGCAGGGTGTTGAAACCGCACTTAGAAGGACTCCGCACTCGCTTCGCAGCCAGGTTGCGTCTCAACCAACAGCAGTCACACAATCACATTACCCGACCTGATGGTACTTACAGTCCATTTTTCCCATCAGGACCTACCCGACCCAGCGGTACTTACAGCCCACTTTTCCCGTCGGGACCTTCGTGCACTCTGGATTATGGGTAAACTGCAGTATTCAGGGGGAGTGAGCTCAATTCTTCTCAATTCTTTTGCTTATGCTTTAATTTTGAATAACGTTGGTAGCTCTCTGCACACCCGAGTCCAAGGGCCACTATTAAATTGGGGTGCCTCCCTTGAACCTGAGGTAACACAGAGCTATCCAAGGTTATCACGTCGGGGTCACCAATTGAAATCAATAACTTACGCTTTTTCTATGGATAAACAATGGTTAATCCAATTCCTTGTATTCCTTAAACATGTGTTCATTAGAGCATAAGCAAAACAGCGCTGGGTGCGCGGGGGATTCGCTCCGCCCAACACGCACACCTTTAAACAATAAGAAGTGTGCTTGACCCCGCCCTGTTGCGCCTGCGCAGTGCCATCTGGTGGTCTTGAGGAGGGGTCTTTGGATGAAGGCTCCTTCAGCTTCATCACAGTGAACTTTTTACCTTTGGCTCATTATGTTGAATTGACTGGGACCCAAGCTGCCAAGTCGATTGAAACCAGACTGGCGCCCCCTTTTGCTGTAAATCTTCGTTATCTTGTCTCCTCAAGTTTACAGCTAGGTGCAGTAAAACTTCTTATCTTGGCATTCGATGGGGTTCTGTTCTTCTTAACATAAAGCTCTAAACTAAGCATTTATTGTGTGGCTAAGCCTTAAAGTGTTAGTTCGTTAGTAGGCACCTATTATATGTTTAGTTAACCCTTAAAATGTTAGTTCCCTCTGTCAATATAACTTCATAAGCAAGTTTCATGACTTTTTACACAGAACTTAACCACCTTTTCCTTTTTCCAGGTTCAGAGCCCATGCCTCATTTGGTTATATCTGTAAACATTAAACATCTTAGCACGAATCACAACTGCATTTCTCACATACTGTTATTTATATTATTTGTATTGTTTATAATAGAGATATATTGTGGATATATAACAGAAGATTGGAGAGGAGAACTGTAAATATTCTCAAGCAACTGCAGCTGGGGTGTAGAGAAACACATAAATGACACTAATTGCTGTTTAGCCTTGTGTGCTTCACAGGTAGAACCTCTGTGTTTAGATAACATAAGCCTGTGAAAGTCTTAAAGGCATCTTATTGAACATCCTTGAAATTCCTGCAGGCAAAGATCAAAGCAGTGTGGTAAAATGCACCTGCATGAATCCTTATCATACAGGTGAAACCAGCAGGCTTGTTGATCTTCAAGCAAGGGCTGAGCTCTGCAGTGCCTGTGTTCCTGCTTGTGTGTGCATCTGCCCAGGGGCTTAGTGCTTTTTTGGAGGTCCCCCGGATAGCGAGGTAAATTTACTCTTTGCATTGCATCTGTAGTTTGCAGTTGTTCCTGCAACCTGCTTGTGTTGGCTCACACATTTGGCATTGTTGTCAGTCACCAGGAACAGCCATGCCATGGTTTGGAAAAAAGTTGTGGACTCAGGAGGCCATGACGGCAACTCCCTGCATTCTGGGATGGCCCAGTATGGGAGCGCTGGACCCCCATGGCCGCTTGTGCTGGTTTTGTTATAGTTGAATTGGGATGTGTTTTGATTCTGCAGACCATATCCAAGATTCTTACCTTATCTTAAAAGCTATGCAGGGTGTATACGAGCTCATATTTTAGAAAACTGAAAGTTAGTACTTATCTCGAGAGAATAAGATGTGCTGAGAAGGTACATTTGCTATCATCCAAGAATTTATATAATTTTATGAAAAGTGTGCATGTGCTGTGATGAAAGGTGAAAAGTACACTAGTGATGAAGACTACTTACTTCATCCTGAAGACCCCAAAACGACCACCAGAGGACACTGCGCATGCTTAGGGTAGTTCCAAGATGTTGCAACTGATAATGTGAAATAATTGTGTAACCTGATGAATATGAATATGAATATGAATACACGTTGTAACTCTAATGAATATGTATGTAACTAAATTGTATAAATGTAGTAGAGTTCAAATCAGTGGTCGAAGCCAGCTTTGGGTGCGAACCCCTGGTTTCCCAGCGCTGAAATAAAGCACCGCATATAACTATGTCCGTGGTTATGTGTCCTGATTGCTAACAGTTTGACTGAAAATGGGTTTTCTTTATGCAGTTAGAAACCTTTATTTTCCATAGCTAGCATGCTCATTATTCGGACTTAGTTTGAGAACAAGCAGATAACACCCCAGCACAGAGTTAATTTTTTAATTGCTCTGGTCTGAGAGACAAGGATACTCTGAGTGCTCTGCCCACAAGTGTGAGGTATGGAGGAAGGGAGCAGAGCTTGACTGACATCCAGACTGATCAGAGTATTCTATCCCATTAGAATCACACTTCAGATATAAGGAGAGTTGGGCCTTCTACTTTTTTTCTCTTCCACTCTCTCTCTCTGGGGTGCAGACAGGGGAGTTTGGGTCGGGATGTTTAGCCCGGCCTTTTGCTATTTTGCAGAGACCTCTGGGCTTTTCTGCCTTTTTCCTCTCTTTTCTCTCTCTGGGATCTGCTTTGGGACCAGGTGCTGTTTCCTGGGATTGGCTGCTCAGCGTGTTTGTGAGGAATTGCCTTAAGTATCTTTTATTTCTAATTTATATATATATTCTTACTAGTAGTGTATTAGTATTTTGTTATTTTATTAAACTGTATTTATCTCAATCCAAGTTTCTCCCTTACCTTTTGATTCTCTCCCCTGTTGGGGGGGGGTGGGGGAGGGGGTGAGTGAGTGGCTATCGTGGTTGTATTGCTAGCTCGGGTTAAACCACAACAGGCTTCTGTGGCGCCAATGTGGGGCTCCAAAAATGCTAAAAAATTGGCACTAAAAAGGGGTAAAATTCGGGTTAAACCACGACACCACTCTTCTGGCTAAATTGGCTCTGCTGGAGGCATGGCCTGAGATGGATAATAGGGCGGTGATTACCCCCCAGGCAACTGAAAGGGCTATGTGCATGTTGCCATGGAAAACGGCATCGGATTCTTCTCGCAAGTTAGCGGCTATTAGTTACCATAGCTCTTAACTGTGAAGTTGTTGCATTGCAAAGTAATATGAACGAACTGGAAAAGGAGGATGCAAAGGTGATTGTGCAATAAGTAATTACCATTCAAGCAGAGTAGTGCTATGTAATAAATGAATAAATATGGATAAATAAAGTTTGAATTCTCAGGTTTCTGCTCTCACCACAAAATGGTCATGGAATCCTGAGGAATAGGATGGAAATATTTGGAGTGAATCCTCAGACTCTGCTATTGAGCTTGAACTTGATCTGGACTTAAAAGGCAGGAAGGTGGTGGAAGCATGATCCCCCAATACAAATGATGAGGGAGCAGGAACAAGCAGATGGGGGGGGGGGGGGGGCAGATTACACATACTTATGCTCTAAAAGAGGGGAATTTTTAGAGACCTATCAGCAGAAGAATGAGCAAGGCATACTGGCATGGATTTTACAAGTTCAGGATGGTGGAGCTGCATCAATCTCTTTATTAGCAGGTGAAAAAGATTAATTAAGCCCTACAGCCAGTGATGCAAAATGTCAGAGGTTCTGACAGGCAAGATATTGCACCTACACTATATCAATGGTTGTGTGCAGCAGTTTTAACAGCATATACTGAACCTGTCAAATCAGTGTCATCCTTCGGAAACTGGTATACAATGTAAAAAGGTATTAATTTAATGCAGCAGATAGGGATGGCTCATGCATTACTTTTGAGATCCAATCCAGACAGTGTAGTAGTCACAAGAAGTGTCAAAATGCAGTTTTTGAAAGGAGTGCCTGCCTCACTAAACCCCTTGATTACACCAGCAGTGACAAATGTTATGGGTAACGTAGGTGCCCTAGCAAACTCCTTGGGGGAAACTTGGACTGTAATTTCAGGACCCCTCCATTCAGGTGGTGAATAAAGGAAAGCTGGCAAAACTGAAAGGAATTACAGCACGGGTGATAAGGACACAAATGTGGAATAATTTTGTACAACCTGGTATCCCACGATTAGAAATAGGTGGGACTGATAGAGGGAACTAACATTTTAAGGGTTAACTAAACATATAATGGGTGCCTACTAACAAACTAACACTTTAAGGCTTAGTCACACAATAAGTGCTTAGTTTATGAGCCTTTGTGAGTTGTAAAGTTTTATGACTTTATAGGTTGTAAAGTTGTTTCCGCGGGTCAGGATCACACCATCAGAAATGTTTTGCTGCTTGCAAAAGTTAATGCTTATGCAAAAAAGCCAATCAGCACTAGCCCCACTGCCAACACTGCACCCACCCCCCACCACGCCTGCCACCTCAATAAAAGACCAGTTTGCCCTTACCTGGCAACAAAAGCAATATACTTGCTGAGTATTGTCTCAGAGATACAAACACAGTCCCTCCGTTTGCCACCAAATGATAGTAGCTGATATAGCACTATGGTTGGGTACTGTTACTGTTTGCCGTTGTATTGATGATCTGCTGATTATGGCAGTGTCACAACAAGAAACTAAAGCAGCTGATGAACTTGTGAAAATGCATTTACAGGACCAAGGCTGGACAATTAATCTGACTAATCTGACTGTACTATTTTTAGGAATAGTTTGGCATGGACAAATTAGAGAAATACCAGATTGATCAGTCTGGATGTCAGTCAAGCTCTGCCCCATCCATGCCCCCCCTTCCTCGATGCCTCACACCTGTGGGCAAAGCGCTCAGAATGTCCTTAGCTCTCAGACCAGAGCAATTAAAAACATTAGCTCTCTGCTGGGGTGTTCTCTCTTGTTTTTCAGACTAAGTCCAAATAATGAGTGTACTAGATATGAAAAAGAAGGGTTTTAACTGAACAAAGAAAATTAACTCATTCTCAGTCAAACCAGCACAATCTTCTGTGGAGGAGGCTTCCTCTTGTGAAGGGTTAATAGAAGAGCACAATAAAGTTGATTCACTTGAGTCACAAAACAGTAGGGAAGTAGATAATATGACCTCCGCCGAGCTGCATGCTCAAGCTCTAACTGTGCATGTAGTTTGTGGACCTTGATCAACTTATACTGTACACATATGGGACATGCCTCACAATCAATACCCTTTGCTATTACATATAAAACATGCACACATCATTGTGCTACTTGTACACAATTACATTTAAGGGCATTATGTAGGCCATGGGGAAAGATAAAACGTGGTCAGTGGGCCTTGAATACCTGTCGGGTTGATTATATGGGTCCCCTGCCCCCATCTAGGGAGTGGCAATATGTATACACTGCTGTGGATACAGTGTCAGGACTAACTACAGGGGAAATGGAATTATTCACACCATCGGATTGTGAAGTGGGGCCACGGCCTCTTAATCTAGATGTAAAAATTCATATAATAACTCCAGAGAATGGTGTATGGCTCTGTACCCTGACTTCTCTTCTTATTTTACATCCTTTCTTAGATTCTCGAGTTCCTGTTTTTCAGGTATCTTCGACAAATACCCATACCTTATCTAGAGGAGACAGCACTGGAACAGTGTTATTGGTGTCACGGACCCAACATTAAAGTTCAATCTCAAGAAGCGCAAGCCAGAGCTCTCCAAAGTGTGTGGGTAATTACCTTACATCAGGTTATCAGACCCAGACTAACATCAGCTGGAGGAACTGGAGCAATGTGTATGTATGACGGGAAGGTGATGATACCCCTGTTTTCCTTCCCTATCACAGGCTGGCTTGTTGTGCTTTGCAATCTTGTACTACAAGCACATACCCTGGATATATTTCTTCAAGATCAACATGTAAATACTTAGATTTGGTTAGTCTCTACTGTAACTAACTCATCTACCTTTTGTATTAAGGGAAGATTAACAGCTGCAGATCTTTTAACAACATGTTTTATTAGCATGACAACCCTGGTAGCTGTATTATAGAATTATACTATGCTAAAGGATTTTGATATTAATGTATTCCAACAAACATTAAAAAATTGATTGATGGTGAACTATTTCCTCCTTCGACACCATAAACACTGCTTTGATTTTGAACCCATCTGTTGCTTCAACCTACCTGACTAATCAGCCAGCATGGGAAGACAACATTTAACATCAAATGAAACAATCTACTGACAATGCATGGCTGAATGACTCATTTAATTCCTTGATAGGATGAATGTGACACCTGATTTAAAGCATTATTGTAGAGATATGTGTATTCCTTTTTCTCTACACATTTATTGTATGCCTCTGTAAATTGCTCTGTGCTACACCTTACAAACCCAAACAAATGCCTCCAGATTTGCCAGCTGCAGCAGAAGCAGTCTTCTGAGCAAGGAGGTGGAATGTGGGAATATAACAGAAGATTTGCAAGGAGAAGAATTTTAAATAGGTTCAAGTGACTGCAGCTGGGGTGTAGAAAAACACAAAAATCACAGTAATCATTGTTTAGCCTTGTGTGCTTCACAAGTAGAACCTCTGTGATTAAGATAACATAGGCCTTTTTTTAGCTTTTATCACTATCTGCTAGAAAGAGGGATGTCTTTTTTGCTGCTTCAGAAATGAAAGTTATCAGTATAAAGTCCTAGACTACAGAAAAGAACTATGTAACTGTGCTTCTTTAAGATATATATCTTTCAGTACGTGCACTGACACAGAGCACAGCTATCTAGAGAACTTCTGTGGAAGCATAAGCATGTTCCTCCTGCCCTCCCCTCTGCAGCATGCAAGCAGCTGTTTAATAGGGCATCCATTCAATGCCTCCCCACATTAGCATCTTTGGAAAATGAGGAGGCAGCTTAGGGGACAGATCTGAGAAGGCAGACTGCTGATCTACAACATATCCCTAAAACAAATTAAGAATAAATAATTCTCTTGTGACTGCTGCTTTACATATGCATTCATAGAACAGGAAAATCTAACAAATATCCATATACTTAGAACAGGCTCTCAGAAGCCCCAGCTGAATCGACTGAAAGATTAATTTCCCAAAGGCCAATTTAAAAATTAAGCCTAGTTGCCTTTTTGGAAGATAAATACACTCTCTTCCATAATATTTAGTTTAATCAAAACTGTTTTAAATGGATTGACAGTTTACAGTTAAGTGACAATTTATTATCAATTCCTGCTTAAAGCACTAAGCTAATATAATTCAAGATCCTTTGCTATACAGGCCACACTAGATCATATGGTCTCATCTGGCTGTAACAATCATTCCTTACCTACAGAAGTACCGGTTTCTTATATCAGTATGTAATTATGGAAGAAGTGCATTCAGTACAAATTTCCATTCTCTACAACTGCTTTCTCAGCAAAGTAGACGGTAGGTCAACATCCAGTCAAGTGAATTGCAGAAACAGACATGCATTCAAAAGAAATCTGGTTCTATTTGTAAAACCCTTTAAAATGATAATTATTCTGCATAATATTTGCCTGAAGCTAGTTTCAAAGTACAAAATATGGACCCAATTTCAAACTGGAAATGCCTTGTGTTGCAGGGTTGCCATCCTGCAAATGATTGAGGCTAGGGGCTGTTTGTGCGCTGAGAGAGGCATCTAGTAGTAATCGTTTGAAACTCTATGCCCCACCTTTTCAAGTGGTAAGAGTTGCATTCATGGGTAGATTGTGGTTGCAGAGATACAGTGATTTCAAATTGGGTCAATCTTTCTGAAACACTATATAAATTTGGATTATGAATCCTACTTTTATAACTTATTTCTGTATGTAATCTAGCAGAGATACTTGGTTTTAAAGCAAGCAAGTATAATGTTTATAGGGCTAGATTAGGGTTCAGAAATGCATGTTCTAGTCCTGTCTGAGTTTTGAAGTATTTCTATTTTATCTATAAAAAATACATATAATGGTACTTCTCTGCTTTATTACTTTTTATTATTTATGGAAGATGCATTATATTTTGCTGGCAACTTCACTACTATGGTCAGAACCCTAAGTGTAGGTGAGGTACACTGCTGGATCTCATCCTCACTAACAAGGAGGGTCTGGTCGAAGCAGTAAAGGCTGAGGGCTGCCTGGGTTGCAGTGACCACGAGATGGTGGAGTTCAGCATCTTGGGTGGCAGGAAGAGAATAGCAAGTAGAATTGCAACCCTGGACTTTAGCAGGGCTAACTTTGGCCTTTTCAAGCAATTGCTGGGGGAAATCCCATGGGCAAGACTGCTTGAAGGCAAAGGGGCCCAAGATAGCTGGATTGCATTCAGAGATTGCTTCTTCCACGCTCAGGATCAGAGCATCCCCACACGAAGAAAGTCAAGGAAGGGATCCAGGAGGCCTGTGTGGTTGAATAGGGATCTGTTACGTATGCTCAAGCAGAAGAGGAGAGTTTACAGGTCATGGAAGCAGGGGCTGGCCACTTGGGAGGAATATAAGGCTGCTGTTCGAGGATGTAGGAAGGCAGGTAGGATAGCCAAGGCCTCCTTAGAATTACAGCTGGCGAGAGGGGTCAAGGACTGCAAAAAGAACTTTTTCAAATACATAGCAGATAAAACTAATACCAGAGGCAATGTAGGCCCACTGATGAACGGGGTGGGTGGCCTGGTGGCAGAAGATACAGAGAAGGCAGAAGTACTGAATGCCTTCTTTGTCTCTGTCTACTCTGCCGGAGGCTGTCCTGGGGAGCCCTGTACCCCTGAGACCCCGGATGAAGCCAGGTCAATGGAGGAGTTTGCTTTAGTCGATGAGGACTGGGTTAGGGAGCAAATAAATAGTCTGGACATCCATAAATCCATGGGTCCAGATGGGATGCATCCGTGGGTGCTGAGGGAGCTGGCTGAAGTCATTGCTAGACCGCTCTCCATCATCTTTGCCAAGTCTTGGGAAACGGAAGATGTGCCCGAGGATTGGAGGAAAGCAAATGTCACTCTAGTCTTCAAAAAGGGCAAGAAGGACGACCCGGGTAATTATAGACTGGTCAGCCTCACCTCTGTCCCTGGGAAAGTAATGGAACAGCTTATCCTTGGTGCCATCTCAAGGCATATCAAGGATAAGAGGGTTATTAAGGGCAGTCAGCATGGCTTTACCAAGGGTAAGTCATGCTTGACCAACCTCATAGCCTTTTATGAGAATGTAACAAGGTGGATGGATGATGGCAGAGTGGTGGATGTGGTCTACCTTGACTTCAGTAAAGCCTTTGACACAGTCTCCCACAGCATTCTCACAGCTAAGTTGAGGAGGTGTGGTCTAGACAACAGAGTAGTGAGGTGGGTTGCAAACTGGCTTAAGGAGAGAAGCCAGAGAGTGGTAGTCAATGGTGCGGAGTCTAGTTGGAGGCCAGTGTCTAGTGGAGTGCCTCAGGGGTCAGTACTGGGGCCAGTATTATTCAGTATATTAATTAAGGATTTAGACGAGGGAACAGAGTGTACTATCAGCAAGTTTGAATGGGAAGGTGGTGAAGCTAGGCAGCTTGGATCTCTGTCAAAAGATTCCACCATTGATAGGGCAATTTCAGGAGACCCTAATGCCACTATCCTCTGGACCCGACTCCTGGCAGCTCTGAAAGTAAGATTTCTCTACAAGGAAGATGGTATATCCAGGTTAGGGAAATGGAATACTATGGAGAGAGGTATTCAGTTCCTGAGAGAATTAGCTGTGCGAGAGATCATCTATTTTGGATCAGACAACCAAGAGGGGACAGACCCAGATAGAATCAATTGTACACGACCTCTGTGGCGCAGATTTGTACAAAGTGCACCCCCTGCATATGCTAAGTCATTGGCAGGAATGGTCTGGTCAGCTGGAGGTGTACAAGATATTACTGAAGTGATTGAGCAGCTCCGAGACTTTGAGGACAGCCTTGCTGGTTCTCTGCGGGCTTGTGTCTCTGCTGTGGAGAAACTGTGAGAAAAATCTGTTGACCGGTTTGAAAAGCTGTTACAAGAAATCAAAGAACTCAGAGAAGACACGTACCATTCACGACCTGTATGAACCTATGTTTCAGCTATTAGGAGAAGGCATTTCCAATCTCAAGAGAGGACAGAGGCAGTCCACAAAAAGAGGCTCACTGTGGTTCTTCCTACATGATCAGGGAGAAAACATAAATAAGTGGCATGGAAGACCTACCTCAGAACTTCAAGAACGAGTACATGAGATAAAAGGAAAAACTCCAAGGAAGGTGGCTGCTCCAGTTTACAAAAGGAGCAGAAGAGATTCTGATGCTCTTGAAGGAACCTCTAATTCACACCCAGAGACTGTGCAAAACAGAAATTAGAGGTGCCCTGCCTCCAACCAGGTGGAGGAAAGGGATAACAGAGTATATTGGACTGTACAAATACGATGGCCTGGTACAACACACCCCCAGGAGTACAAAGCTTTAGTGAACACTGGTGCACAGTGCACAATAATTCCTTCTAATAATAAAGGAACGCAATCCATCAATATAGTTGGAGTGACTGGGGGATCCCAGGAACTGACTGTTGTAGAGGCTGAAATGAGTCTAACTGGAAAAACTGACAAAAGCATCCCATTGTGACTGGCCCAGATGCTCCGTGCATCCTTGGCATAGACTACCTCAGGAGAGGGTATTTTAAGGACCCAAAAGGGTATAGGTGGGCATTTGGTATAGCAGCTGTGGACATTGAGGAAACTGAACAGCTGTCTGATTTGCCTGGTCTTTCAGATGACCCTTCTGTTGTAGGACTGCTGATGGTTGACTATCAGCAGGTGCCAATTGCTACTAGGACCGTGCATCGCCGGCAATATCGCACCAACTGAGACTCTTTGATTCCTATCCAGAAGTTGATCCGTCAATTGGAAAGCCAGGGTGTGATCAGTAAGACTCGCTCACCTTTTAACAGCCCAATCTGGCCAGTGCGTAAGTCTAGTGATGAGTGTAGACTATCGTGGCCTAAATGAAGTTACACCACCATTGAGTGTTGCTGTGCCTGACATGCGAGAACTGCAATTTGAACTGGAATCAAAAGCAACTAAGTGGTATGCTACAATAGACATTGCTAATGCATTTTTCTCTATTCCTGTAGCAGCAGATTGCAGACCACAGTTTACTCTCACCTGGAGGGGCATCCAGTACACGTGGAATCGCTTGCCCCAGGGGTGGAAACACAGTCCTACCATCTGCCATGCTGGATCCATGCTGGATCCAGACCATGCTGGAGCAAGGTAAAGCTCCAGAACACTTGCAATATATTGATGACATCATCGTATGGGGCAACACAGCGAAAGAAGTCTTCAAGAAAGGTGAGAGAATAATTCAGATTCTTTTGGATGCTGGTTTTGCCATAAAACAAAGCAAGGTCAAGGGACCTGCACGAGAGATCCAGTTTTTAGGAATAAAATGGCAAGATGGGCATCGTCAGATCCCAATGGATGTGATCAACAATATTGCAGCAATGTCTCCACCTACTAATAAAAAGGAGACATAGACTTTCTTGGGTGTCGTAGGTTTTTGGAGAATGCATATTCCTGACTATAGCCAGATTGTGAGCCCTCTCTATCGAGTGACTCGTAAAAAGAACCAATTTGAGTGGGGCCCTGAACAACGACAAGCCTTTGAACAAAGTAAGCGTGAGATAACTCATGCGGTGGCCCTCGGACCAGTTCGGACTGGACTAGATGTTAAAGATGTGCTCTACACTGCAACTGGAGATAATGGACTTACCTGGAGCCTCTGGCAGAAAGCACCAGGAGAAACCCGAGGTCGACCCTTAGGTTTTTGGAGTCAAGGATACAAAGGATCTGAGGCCAACTATACTCCAACTGAAGAAGAGATACTAGCAGCATATGAAGGAGTGTGAGCTGCTTCAGAAGTGACTGGCACTGAAGCACAGCTTCTCCTAGCATCTCGACTGCCAGTGCTGAGCTGGATATTCAAAGGGATGGTTCCCTCTACACATCATGCAACCGATGTTAGGTGGAGTAAATGGATTGCATTGATCACACAACGAGCTCGAATTGGAAGTCCCAATTGCCCAGGGATCTTAGAAGTGATTACAGACTGGCCAGAAAGTAAAGACTTTGGGATGTCACCAGATGAGGAGGAAGTAACATGTGCTGAAGAAGCACCACCATATAGTACACTTTCAAAGACTGATAAGCAGTATGCACTGTTCAGAGATGGATCCTGCCGTCCTGCAGGAAAACATCAAAGGTGGAAAGCTGCTGTGTGGAGTCCCACACGACAAGTTACAGAAGCCACTGAAGGACAAGGTGAATCTAGTCAATTTGCAGAAGTTAAAGCCATCCAGCTGGCTTTGGACATTGCTGAATGAGAAAAGTGGCCAGTTCTTTATCGTTATACTGACTCATGGATGGTATCAAATACCTTGTGGGGGTGGCTACAGCAACGGAAGAAAAGCAACTGGCAGCACAGAGGTAAACCCATTTGGGCTGCCACATTGTGGCAAGACATTGCTGCTTGGCTAGAGAGCCTGCCTGTAAAAGTTCGGCATGTAGATGCTCATGTGCCTAAAAGTTGAGCCACCGAGGAACATCTAAACAACCAACAAGCGGATCAAGCTGCTAAGATTAAAGTAGCTGAGGTGGACTTGGACTGGCAACATAAAGGTGAACTTTTCCTAGCTCGGTGGGCCCGTGATGCTTCAGGACATCAAGGTAGAGATGCAACATATAAATGGGCTCGCGATCGAGGGGTGGATTTAACTATGGACACTATTTCACAGGTTATTCATGAATGTGAAACTTGTGCTGAAATCAAACTAGCAAAGCGGTTAAAGCCTGTATGGTATGGGGGGCGATGGTTAAAGTATAAGTATGGAGAAGCTTGGCAGATTGATTATATTACAGTTCCACAAACACGTTAAGGTAAGCGTTATGTACTTACAATGGTGGAAACAACCACCGGATGGTTGTAAACATATGCCGTATCTCATGCTACAGCCCGAAATACTATCTTGGGCCTTGAGAAGCAAGTCCTTTGGCGACACGGTACGCCAGAAAGAATTGAATCAGACAACGGTACTCATTTCAAAAACAGTATTATAGGCAATTGGGCCAAAGAACATGGTATTGAGTGGGTATATCATATTCCATATCATGCACCAGCCTCTGGGAAAATTGAAAGGTGCAATGGTTTGTAAAACTACACTAAAGGCACTTGGTGGTGGAACCTTTAAAAACTGGGATTCACATTTAGCAAAATCCACTTGGTTGGTCAACACTAGGGGATCAACCAATCGAGCCGGGCCTGCCCAATCAGAAATTCTTCGTACTGTGGAAGGATATAAAGTCCCTGTAGTACACATGAAAAACATGTTAGGAAAGGCAGTCTGGGTTACTCCTGCCTCAGGCAAAGGCAAGCCCATTCGTGGGATTGTTTTTGCCCAGGGACCTTGCAGCACCTGGTGGGTGATGCTTAAGGATGGAGAAGTTCGGTATGTACCTCAAGGGGATTTGATTTTAGGTGAAAATATTCAATACTGAACTGCATGATGTTAATTGCCATACTAACAGTGTTTAATATGTGTCTTTCAGATTCAGACAGTGATGATGAATCCAGCTCTGGTTGGCTGCAGAGTCCAGTCCAGGACTTCGGGTGCCAGCTTTGCAGTTGCTGAGACTTTTCAGGATTGGTTTTGTATATTTTGTATTTTTTTCTCTATTCTTTTTAGTAGCATTAGTCAAACATCTTTAATTTCTCCCACTCTCTTCTCTCTGTCCTTCTTCTCCTGATTGCCTGTCCTTAGTGGGAAGGGGTGAGAGGGAGGGGCAAAAGGGGGAAGGGTGGTGGAAAGGAGATTAACAATACATGTGCCAGTGTTTTATTGTCACCCCACAATCTAAACCCTTGACATGGGTTCTACTCAGTCTAACCAAAAACAGGTAACAGGAAGAAGTACAACTTAGTTTGGCAACAACAACAATGGTGTATCCTAGAGAGACTAACATTATATGTGGTCAAAAAAGAGGAGTTGGCTTCAGAATGTTAACATTTATAAAATATATTAATTTACTCAAATAAAAAAAAATAATACAAGGCATATAAAATAACTAGAAGAATGGAGAAAGTTACAAGGGTTGCTGGAAGGTTAGACATGTTAAATACCCTCAAAAAATATATCAAGCACTGCACATACTCTTGGATAAGCATGGGTTAAAACACAACTATATTCATGTAGTCTTGAAGAACACAGCAAATTAAAGGATAGTTTTTGCTTGTAAAAGTTGAAAATAAGCTTGCCTGAACCAAGGGTCTTGAAAGCACCCAATTTCCAAAATACTGCTTGCTTTTTCACATATCAACATATAACATGCTTATTCCAGGAAAAAGTGTCCAGACCTCACTCATATGTTTTGGAAGAGGAAGGACAAGGAAAAAAAACCCACAACAAACAAAACCAAAAACCAACCAAACAAAATAAACCAAACAAAACCTGAAAAAAAAAAACCACCTAAAACAAAACCAAAAAACCCCAAACAAACAAACAACAAAACAAAAAAAACCCCATGAAACAAACCCTACACAAACCACTTCTCATTACTCTGATCTACAGAAAAAAAAATAAATCCATATGTGGATCATATGTTCCTTAGCTAAAAACAAACAAAAAAAAATAAAAACAACAAAAACCCCACAAAACCAACCCAAATCTTGTCTATGGCAAAAAGGATATGTCCAAACGTATACTAAACCAAACAACCAATTAAATTTAGATCAAGTTATTCCCAAGGGAAATTTTATGGAACAGTTCCGCATCAAATTTTCATTTCCATTATGATACTTTTTACATCAATGTTATTGCAGCCAAAACATTGTTCATGTACCTGTACATAAAATAAACTATGATATATACACAACATTTTAAGTTACAGGACATAAGTTTACAATTTTTGGCAGATTCTGTTTAACAAAATGGAAATTGTATAACTTTAGTGCTTGAAGAAACTAAACTTCTTTATTTTGGTATAAATGTTTTGCATCCCTCTGTATTTTAACCATACCTGAACTTGTTTAATAAACTAACATTAATGTGTAACATCTCACTGTTTTCTCTTATGTTCTGATTCTAGACAGAATTTTTCATACACTTCTTCAATTTCTGCATCCATCTTGTCATCAAGGTCATCAAAATACCTAAAAAAAACCCCAACAAACAAAAAAACCACACCAAAAATGTTAAGCTTATGCACAGATTTTCAGAAACAGTGAAATATTTATGTAGGTGTCAAGAATAAACCAGAGCTTTATAAACAGTAGTTGATTATAACATTTAATAAAATGGGACAAAAAAGAAAAAAACCTTATGTGTACTAGGAAACCAAACAGAAACCTCAAAGCAGCATAGATATGTACAAATTGTTGAAGTGTTTGTCGCCATTTTAGATCTTATGCTGTCCACAGGTTAAAGATAGAAGTAGTTTCCAAAATAAAAGAAAAATGCAATAATGCAATGCAAGCTTTCAAAAATTTAATAATGCATTTGCAATGATGTATTTACAAAAAAAAAAAAAAAAAATAGAACACATAGGAAAATTTGTTTAGTTAACATCCCAGTTCAAATACTGCAAAACTGTGTTGGTTGAACATTATTCAGCAAAATCAGAAAATCACAGAATGGTTAGTGTTGGAAGGGACCTCTGGAGATCATCTAGTCCAACCCACCTGCTAAAGCAGGTTCACCTAGAGTAGATCACACAAGAATGCATCGAGGAGGGTTTTGAATGCCTCCAGAGAAGGCATTCAAAACTCCACAGACTCCACACCCTCTCCGGGCAGCCTGTCACCGTCAAAGAAGTTTTTCCTCATATTCAGATGGAACCTCCTATGTTTCAGCCTGTGCCCATTGCCCCTCATCCTATCGTTGGGCACCACTGAAAGGAGTCTGGTCCCATCCTCTTGACATCCACCCTTCAGATATTTATAAACATTGATGAGAACCCCTCTCAGCCTTCTCCAGGCTGGACAGACCCAGCTCTTCCCTCATCTACCCAGCCAGTCATATCATCATAGAAGGCTATCAGGTTGGTCATATATGATTTCCCTTTGGTGAACTCATGCTAACCACTTCTGATAACCTTATTTTCCTCCACATGCTTGGAGATGATGTCCAGAATGAGTTGCTCCATCACCTTTCCAGGGATGGAGGTGAGGCGGACTGGCCTGTAGTTTCCTGGGTCATCCTTCTTGCCCTTTTTGAAGACCAGTGTGACATTGGCTTTCCTCCACTCCTAAGGCATCTCTCCTGTTCTCCAAGACCTTTCAAAGATGATGGAGATTGGCTTTGCAACAACATATGCCAACTCTCTCAGCACTTGTGGGTGCATCCCATTGGGGCTCATGGGTTTGCGGATGTCCAGTTTGCGTAAATGATCTCTAACCTGATCATTCTCAACCAAGGGAAAGTCTTCCTTTTGCCAGACTTTCTCTTCTGTCTCTACCTTCTGGTATACTTGAGGGCCAGTTTCAGCAGTAAAGACAGAAGCAAAGAAGGCATTCAGTAACTCTGCCTTCTCTGTATCATCCGTCACTAGGGCACCCTCCTCATTCAGCAGCAGACCTACATTTTCCCTAACCTTCCTTTTGCTGCTGATATACTTGAAGAAGCCCTTCTTGTTGTCTTTGACATCCCTGGCCAGATTTACTTCCAAGTGGAGCTTAGCCTTCCTCACCGCATCCCTGCATACTCTAACAGCCTCTGTATATTTCTGCCTGGTGGTCTGTCCCTTTTTCCTCATTACATAAACATCCTTCTTCCACCTGAGTTTTGACTCAGGTTCCTTATTCATCCATGCTGGCCTCTTACTCCTTCACTTGATTTCTTCCTCATAGGTATGCATCAGTCTTGGGTTTTGAGGAAGTGATGTTTCCCACAGCGTGTCACAGGTGAGCCCGATTACATCCCCCTCCCTCATAATATCTAGTTTAAAGCCCTGTCAATGAGCCCTATTTATATAGAAAACCTGTATTCCTATTTGTTGATATATGAAAGAAGGCAACCTTAATTCACCTTCCCTTTGCATCTGCATTATGTTACCTTCTATTACATGATAACCATTGTTTCTGAAAAGTTCTGACTCATTTAGGTCAGAGAAAAGACTGGATCCCATTAATGATAATCAGTATTACACTGTGGCAGATGCACTCGACCCCCCCCCAGCCAAACCAGCAGCAGTTTGGTCCAGGCTGCAGAGGAGGAAAGGGTCTGAGATGTATCCAGGCCAAGAACTCCTTCCTAGAGACCCACAAGGAAGCAGAATGGCACACTGAATGCTGAAAACCTGTGGGCATAGAGAGTCTCGTGCATGCTTTTCCTACTGGATGCAATTTGACTACGAGTCAACCACTTTATTCTATAAATACGACAACCTAGATGAGCCCACTTTGAGCTCTCCCTGCTAAATACGTGAGCTGTATGACAATGGTTTTACTACTCAGAGGTCAGTGGATGAGCCCAATTTAACTTTAATATTTATCATTTAGCTTAAGTAGATGCATACTAAATATAATTAATTATTTAGAGACATAAGGTTGTATGATTGTTAATATACTCTTTGCTTCATGTTACTTGATAAGCTGCATTTGCTAAAATTTTAAGCTGTAAATTTCTGCTCATATTTGCCAAAAGCAACTTCAAATTACACTGAACACTTGCAAGATAAGGTCTATTTTGCACTTCGCTGAGAAGAAAGGATTTATTCAGACAAAACAGTACCTGCAAGGTTATGGACAATAAACAATGTCTACAGCTGAACACAACAAAGGCCCACGTGGAATCAGAGAAGATCCGATGAGAAGCAAGAAGACCCCAAATTAAACATCGCTATCGGACTGAATCATGGTATGAATGGTTTGGAAAATCATAGACCTTTATATCTTTACATGTTCCGGGAACCTCTGCGCAGGTACCCAACTTGAGCCAGCCCTCCTGCTATTCTACTCCATTAATTTTTTTTTCCTAAGAATTTTGTCTCCTGAAAGTCTGCTCTGCACACGGTTATCAGGCCTCACCTGAAAGTTTGCCACTGGAGCTTTAAATTTAAGACTCCAGGGTGAACAGTTATCAGGGGGAAGAATCCTGAAAGTTTGCACCGCGATGGATACAGGCCTCACCTGAAAGTTTGTCTCCGGAGGTCCAAGACACAGACTCCAGAATGAACTTTTATCAGGGAGGGAAGATACCTGAAGGTTTGCTTCGTGAATGGATACAGGCTCCTGGAGAGAAGGTAAGCAGCATTTGGCTTGGCATATTTCCCCCATGCAGTAAATAATAGAGTAAACCCGCCACCAAACTCTTTTAAGTCGCGCTTCTCTTTAAGAAATCTAAACATTGTTCTGCAGCAAGCAGAACCCTAAATTACTTTCCTGAGACATACGCAGAGTGAAGACTACCACAGTTTCAAAATAAAGCTGGGAAGTGATGGGGATCACTTAACAGCTTTCTCCTCACAGTTATTGGGAAATATCTTGAGTGTTGTTTGTTTTTTCTAGGTCCAACTGGAGCGTTCGTCACCATAAACTAGGACAATGGAATTGTAGCTTGAACACAATAGTGTATAGAATTCTAAACAGCCTTAAAAACAGTCAGCAACTATTGACTCTCAAAAAGTGTGTATTAGTTTCAGGTGCCCAGTTTATTATCTTCTGTGCCTTGGCATTTAAGAAGCAGTCTACATATGTATTTTATTTGTTCCTCCTTTCCTGCAGAATTGTAGTCTTGAGGAGGAACTCAACATAGAATCCTTCACCCTCATGTCAGTCATAAGAAATAGCTGACAGAGAATCAGGATAGATTTGTTTAAGCTTTTCTTAAACCTTCAACAAAGAAGGTTCCACGTCATCTTGCATGAAGATTGACTCGCAGTCTTCCACACATCACTGTTCACATTTGCTGTATTTAACTGCTGTCTGTCTCCATTTTGCACCAAATTTGTTTTAAGCACAGCAGTACACAAGGGTATTTTTTTTTCCACAGTATGAGCTTGTTGACTTCCGATGACATCTCTGTCTTCCAAAGTTCCTGCAACTCCCCTCGGCTAGGTGCCATCTAAAAGTTTTCTAATTTATTAAGAAAAATACTGATCCAGGCCAGCACTCTTATCACACAAACACAACAATGAAAATGTTTTTGGGTATCAAATCATGAATTGAAAGTCCTTCAACCATATGAGTACAAAGCTCAGAGCAATTTATTTTAGACTGTATTATTCCTTTCACTAGTTTCCTATCAAATTCTTATAAACCAGTGTCAGAAAAAGTATATTCCCATCCATTGCTTCCCCTTTTGCCATTAGGTTGCTTTTCTTGTTCTACAGGAATACCGAATAGCCATTTAATTGAGGGAATACTACTTATCCTGAGGAGAGAAACTTTACAACCCCCTCCCTTTGAAATACACTGAAAATTTTGTAATTATCTCTAGCTAGGATGTATATGCACATCAGTCAGATGAATTCAGGTTGCCTTACTACCAACACTTGAATGTCTGTCTGGTGCTTCATTTTGCTTGCAAATTTTTAAATGCAAAAGAGAATATGTTTGTATGTGCGCAAAAATATCTGAAATTCAATTGCCCTACTCAGTTGGATAAATATAAAATTTGTTTGAAATCAACTTATACCTGAACAAATACATAACTTCCATTGTAGGGTTAAATAATAATTATATTATTTTGCTTCATTTTTGTCAAGATTGGATTCCTAAGTCTGCAGTAAAAATAACTACTGTTGAAAAACCCCACAACTATCACTCAAAAAATAAAAAAACCTGATCTCCAAGTCCTAATAAATCTGTTCCATTTTCTTCATAATCTGGAAACAAATCCTCTCTTTCAAGCAGCTCCTGGTATTTTTCTTGGTATAATAAAAATGAGACCAAGTAACGTATAAGACTAATCCTCTAAATTAACATACATCTCTACAGTTTGAAAATAGCATATTTAATGAAACCATAAATGGCATGAAACATATTATAGAAAAAACTCCTACTACAGTGTTTTCTCAGGACATCAGTCAACCTCTAAGAATGACACCTATCTTCCCAGAGAACTGTAAAGGTAGTCACAGATGTCTTTACCTCAAATGATGTCATGCCATGTTGCGCTTAGATTAGATAGAAAACAAAGAGGAAGAAACAAACCCTTTTAATACTAACAACAGACAAACAAAAGACTTGAAGATTTCTGGCTTCCTGGAGAGACCAAGTGCTGAGGACTATAGCACAAAAACTTCTGAACTATATGAACTCAAATGCACGTTCTCCATTTCAAACATTTACCTTCTTTTAATACACAATAAGGCATGTATTACAGAAAGCCAGAAATTCATACATAATTTTGTCTTTGAAGTATGAATTTCAGATATTTTAAGAACAACTTTTAATGTACTGCAACAGGACATAAACTTAATTAAAACTTTTCAAATAAGATTGAGAAGATAGGTATACTAAGCTTGTGACACACCTGGATCTGCTGCAGTGAAAGGAACACCATCAGAGGTGTAAAACATTGGTTCATTCTAAGAAAAAAGTTATACATTAAGTTATATGCATTCAGAGAGACAGCTTTTTGTAACTTTCAGCAACTGTCTATGAATCAAGTTAAATCCACATTAAATTAAGGAACTGAAGTGTCAATGCATTCTTACAATAAAATAGTTTGGGTCATTTTCAGGGGTAGATTCTGTATGTGGAGACGTTTCATGAACCCTACCCCAGTTACTTGATCGTAGTTCTACTAGTTTCAGAAGCATATGTTTCACATCTCTGAAATAAACAGAAGCACCACAAAAACTAGAATGTTTTGTGCTAAGCAATAATTGGGCTATGTCTTACATATACTAGATAGCTAAATTTCAAAAAAAGCTCCAAGAAGGACAAAGTTTGGTCCAGCCTGCAGATAATTTTGAGTTGGGTTTTTTCCTGCAAGTCTATATGCTTTATGTGTCCCTCAGTTATGAGAGACTCACTCTCTCCACTTCCTCTGTGGTGAAGGAGTCCATATGAAACAGAAATTGCTATAGTTTTTAAATCAAGATACCAAACTTGCAACACAAGTTGAGGAACAAATAATTTTCTAATAAAAGGACAGTACTGAGGATAACAGTCATCTAATAACAATCCAGGATAACAATCATCTAATTTATGCTCCTAACTTTACCTCTCTAAATCACATTGAAATTCCATAGTCAACAGTGAAAAGTAATGTCTCCAATACATTAGATGCCACCACCCTTTTAATCCCTAAAATAAGAGAAATTGCTTTCTTCTTTTAAGCAAGTCCATGGAAAAGAGTTCAGTGAGTCTCATTAAGGAAAAAAAAATATCTGTAGTTATTTCCTCTATTAAAAGAAGTTCATGCTTCTGTATCTTTGAAGCCTCAGGCTTGTGCTATTTCCTCTAGTTCCTTAATCATCATTTTCCTCATCTTCCCTAGGAAGCAGCTAAATTACAACCAACAGATCCTACCAGCTACCTGCCGTCCTCCCTCCATATGGCAAGAAATCAGGTCACAATGTCTGAAACCTCTATAAGTTTTTACTAAGTTTGCAAGAATGAAGATGAAATACAGCAGAATAAGATAACCTCATGCATGCAGTTGACTGCAAATTGAGAAGCAGAATACATTAACCACTCATTCTTTTCCAGCCTGTAGTAAGAACCTGCCAAAAAGGTATGTTCTCCAAGAAGAAAAAAAACAACAAAAAAAAAAGGCATATTCCATTTTGCCCTTACATTTATAGATACCTGTATACTATATTTAATGCTGTTAAATTCAGATTTAAAAGTATAAACTATGAGATATCATAACTATTGTATTTTTGTATTTATACATGTTTTTAGAGACTAAAGCATTAAGGGAGATTTTAACAGCTAAAAGTTGTGGGTTTTTTTAAAAAACAAACAAAACCCCAAACCAAACCAAACCAACAAAAAAACAAACCAAACCAAAACAAAACAACAAAAAAACCCCACCACAAACCAAAAAAACACTACTATCTCATTAAGTGGAACATGCATCTCTAGTAAAAACAAAACAAAACCAAAAATGAAACACACACCACCACCCCAATTTATTCTTTGCTACATGGGAAGTGACCCAAATATCACCTTACTTTTCATAAATGAAGGTTTTTAAGGTAACATTTTGGACATATTCATTATTCTTGAAGATTTTTAAGGTGTTCTGTCCAATATAAAAACCACTGCACATAAATTTATCTTTTCACCTGCTACAGTTTGCATCCAACACAACATTCTCAATTCTCTGAATAATTTCCTCCATATCATTCTTTCCTTTTTCTTTCCAGGCATCTTCTAAAACTGAGCCTGTCAACAAAAGACAAGGGATTAGTAATTTATTTTGTTTTTTAAATAAATTATAAAACTTTCAGAAACTGTCAACAGAAGAGATTCTGTAACAATCCATAACATTTAGATGCATTGTGGGACTACCTGAGGGTTGAATATCCCAATCTCCTACATCTTTTTGTTCAACTTTTGAAGCGTTGGTTGTGTGATGTGCGGTCGGGCGTTGTTGTGGAGAAGAATTGGGCCCTATCTGTTGACCAATGCTGGCTGCAGGCATTGCAGTTTTTGGTGCATCTCATTAATTTGCTGAGCATCCTTCTCAGATGGAATGGTTTCTCCAGGATCCAGAAAGCTGTAGTGGATCAGAACGGAGGCAGATCACCAAACAGTGACTATGACCTATTTTGGGTGCAAGTGTGGCTTTGGGAAATGCTCGTTGTTGCCAGTTGTTGTATACAATCCAATTTTCGTCACACATCACAATCCAATCGAGAAATGATTTGTTGTTATTGCATAGAATAAGAGAAGACAACGCTTCAAAAGGATGATTTTTTTGATTTTTGGTCAGTTCATGGGGCACCCACTTCTTGAGCTTTTTCACCTTACTAATTTGCTTCAAATGCCAAACAACCGTAGAATGGTCGACGTTGAGTTATTCGGCAGCTTCTCGTGTAGTTGTAAGAAGATCAGCTTTGATGATTGCTCTCAATTGGTCGTTGTCGTCTTCCGATGTCTGGCCACTATGCTGTTCATGTTCAAGGCTCCTGTCTCCTTTGTGAAACTTCTTGAACCACCACTGCACTGTACATTTGTTAGCAGTTCCTGGGCCAAATGCATTGTCGATGTTGCGAGTTGTCTCTGCTGCTTTACAACTCATTTTGAACTCAAAATCACTTGAATTTGCTTTTTGTCTAACATCATTTCCACTTCCTCCCTTTCAGTCCTGAAACATGATTTTGAAACTACTCTCCAGTGATTTAATTACACTGTGAAAGAGTCACATTACAAAGTGATACATGTAATATTTTTTTTTAATATTACAGTGATTTCTTGTTAAAAATCATTACACTTCTTCATCTTTCTGAAGTTGTGTATCAATGGGACAGGGATAATGCATTTGACCATACTGTTACTTGGGTCGCATTAACACAGAAATATTGCAACATTCTGAATTGTGTTTGAAAGGACTAACAGTATTTGACAGATCTTAATTGCTTTAAGTACATGCTATGAAAAAAGAGATCATATTTTTGCAGATGATGCCACAGGCTTACCTGAGAATAACAATAGGTTAGTAAGCTTTAGAAAGACTTCAGTCAACATAGCATCAGACATGCCAGAGAATTTCATCTAGGTATATACAAGAGGAGCCAAGAATTATCTGACCATACCAGCCTGAGTTTTAATACATAAAATCTGCAAGACTGTGTGACAGCACTGAAGCACCCCTATTCGCTGAAATTCCACTGAGTGGTTTCTAGTAAAGTCATTATTTAATAGAACCTCACAGCTGATTGTTGTCACTTTGAGTTACTGCACAGAGCATTAAAAGGTTAACCTTTGCCCTCACCCCACTGATGTGGGATGGGACACTGAAGCTGCTGCTGAGAAAGCTTTAGCAGCATACAGTCTAAAACTCTTGTGGATGAAAGTTCAATAATTGCACAGGAGGAAAAGAAAAAAGGAAAAATTAGTTTGCCACTATGGTTGAAATTAACAGCAATTCCTGATCTACTCAGCATAAATATTACATGATCCAAAAAATGTTTGGAATGGCATCTGATGATACAAAGGAATAAAATGCAAATATAAAAGCAAGCATCTTGGTCAGCACTTGTTTCACATTCCCAGTTTTCTGCTGCAGTCCTGCCTTGATCCTAGGTAATTAAATAACAACACCAAGAAAAATAAATATTTTGTAAAGCAAATAGGTAAAAAAACTGTATCTATCATTATATTAAATGGAAAGAACAACAGGAGACATTTATTGCTTCAGTAGTGAAATCAAGGTTTCATGAGGTAGCCCAGTCTAGCTACATATACACTCCAACATTTGTAGATACTTTGAGACATCAGAAACCTCATGCATTAAAATAAACAAACCAACCATTTACCCCCACAAAAACAAAACCACAAAACTGTCTTTTTTTTTTTCTGGAATGGACACTGCAGCTAAATAAGTATTTCTGTGAATATTCACAGAAATAGTGAGCCCTCCATCTTCTTTGGAGAACAATCAGAAAACACAGCAGCACTGGAAAGCTTCCTGATTTATCTGCTGTCTTTTTTAAAGGTCCTTCAGCAAGCCTTGCCTCAGGGAAGGACTTTCAACATAAGGATTGACTGCAGGAGTGAATATGCTCATTGGATGTTTAAGCACATTGCTTTATAGCAAATGTGAGGTTGTGTTCAAACTTCATTTGAAGGGTTTAAATTGCAAAACCTCTCTTCCCTACTCACCATATCAAAAGAAGCTCCCAGAATTGGAATTTAAGATAGAAGAGTCTGAAAAAATTACAGAGTGGGAGGAAGAGGGACAAATGAAGAAAAACTGACCAACCACAAAAAATAGAAACAAAACTCCACAAAACTACTGTTTAGCTTTTGACCTTAATTCCTAAAATAAACTGTTTCCCAACTATGAGTATAACCATGGCTTGTGAAGATAAGTTTCTCTGTGCATAGAGCCTGACAATTTTTTTAAGTGAAACTTAAAAGCAAAGAGGCTTGTCTTCATCATGAAAGAGAAATATATTTCTACAGTAGTAACAATGCAGTAGGAAATAACTGATATAAAGAACCTTTTGCTGCAAAAAACCCCAGCCCTCAAGTGATAAAACCTAACTGCTGAGCATCCTTCAGAACAGAGAACACACCCAAACCTCCACAATTCAAGTTGGTTATAGTTTTCTCCCACACCAAAAGTGGCAGAAGGAAAGCTAAAGGGAGTGCTTACTCCTTTGCATCTTGGCTTCAGTTCTACTGCTCTTATATGTACACAAATGACTTTGAATTTTACTTTTAGAGTAATACATTACTTTTCTGTTTGCTCATTTTCATAATGGTACTAAGAAGACAAAAAATACATCTTGCTCCACCAATGATTCAATGCATAAAACCCCATAAATATTTCCTCTTTTGCAGTTTTGTTTCCTCCACAGCTCCCAAAGATACGAAGGTAAATCCATTGCCTGAAAAAGAAACATAATACTCCCTGCATACCTTTCCATCTAGTAAGGCTTTTTGAAAAAAACAAACAAACAAAACAAAAAAAACCAAACACACAAAAAAAAACACCCAAAAATCTCACCATACAACCCTAATCTTCCTATTACCCAAAGCCTCTTGACTTTCTCTTCCCAATCTTGAAGCACTTCATTTAGATATACAAAAATTCTCATCTTTCTGACAAGAAATACTTTCATAAGACACTGCCACCTACACTTTATGTCTAGAAGCACAACCCAATACCTTTATGCATTACTTACTTCTCTTTTGAGGCATCCAGTTAAAGCATTTGAATGGCATGGAAGCATATGAGCTGAACATCCAAGAATGACAGACAGTTGCTTAACTCTGATAATGTTCATGCTGATTGAGACAAAACAGTCCCTTGCTCCTTCTACCTAATAATTTCTGAATTTCTAATTACTCATAATTAGAAACCTCTCCATATTACTTCATTTAATTAGAGCTGTTGACCACATACTATAGTACTGACCTACAGAAGGAATTATGTGATGTGGCTACCTGTTAGCCTGCTGGATCTTGAATTTGTGGCCAGGAATCAATTCTAGCCTGTGGCACAAAGAAACAGGTTTTCACTTCATTTTTTTTCTATTTTTTTTTTCCTCCAACGCTTCATCAGCAGGAACTGTATATGACCATATCTCATTTTCCTCACTTTCCACTGTGTCGAGGGTTAAGATTGCGGGGTGACAATAAAACCCTGGCAGATGTATTGTTAACCCCCTCTCCCCCCCCACTTCCCCCTTTTTGCCCCTCCCTCTCCCCCCTTCCCACAGGTGATCAGGAGGGAAAGAAGGACAGAGAGAAGAGAGTTGGAAAAATTAACAATGTTTTACTAATGCAACTAATAAGGATAGAGAAAATAATACAAAATATACAAAACCAATCTTGAAAGTCTCAGCAACTGCAGAGCCGGCAACCAAAGTCCTGGATTGGACTCTGCAGCCAATTGGAGCTGGATTCAGTCTCTCACTAGGCCTCAGTTTGCAGGGACGACTAGCAAGGTCCTCTCCTAATGTCGGTGTTAAGGGTTAAGATTGCGGGGTGACAATAAAACCCTGGCAGATGTATTGTTAACCCCCTCTCCCCACCACTTCCCCCTTTTTGCCCCTCCCTCTCCCCCCTTCCCACTCAGGACAGGTGATCGGGAGGGAAAGAAGGACAGAGAGAAGAGAGTTGGAAAAATTAACAATGTTTTACTAATGCTACTAATAAGAATAGAGAATATAATACAAAATATACAAAACCAATCTTGAAAGTCTCAGCAACTGCAGAGCTGGCAACCAAAGTCCTGGATTAGACTCTGCAGCCAATTGGAGCTGGATTCAGTCTCTCACTAGGCCTCAGTTTGCAGGGACGACTAGCAAGGTCCTCTCCTAATGTCGGCCATAAGGAAAAAGGGAAAGGGAAAAGGGACGAGATCCTCGTGATCTCCCACTTTTATATGAAGTATTCATGTGAATGGGATGTTATACACAGTTGGTCAGTTTCTTGGTCACTTGTTTCTCGTCGCCCCTCTCGCATGATGTCCATCCATGCTTATCAATAAGTGTGCGTTCCATTGCTAGGTTTACCAAAACATGTGTCTGGTTCTCCAGGAAAATGCAGCTAATATGAAGGCTTTAGCTGACAGGCAAAATTCAGTGAAAGAGAAACTTGTTTTTAACAAAACCAGGACATTCCACCCCTTATAATATGCCATTCACTGAATACTTAAACCTTATCAATAAAATCTATCAATACAATCTAATTAATCACTACTACTATATATATATATATATATACATATGTACATATATACACAGGAGTAATTAATCAGTGGACCATCCTTTAAAAAGTTCATTAAGTTCATTTTGTCATGACAGTCTCCCAGGGCAGGAAAAATGGTACAAGTGCATCTCATGACCACTGTTGGTGGGTTAAAGACATCAACTTCAAAGAAATTGTCAGGTGCCACTCAAAGAAGCTAGCTCTGGTTTCATCATCACTGTCTTGATCTGAAAAACACTTATTAAACACTGTTAGTATGGCAATTAACATCATGCAGTTCAGTATTGAATATTTTCGCCTAAACTCAAATCCCCTTGAGGTACACACCGAACTTCTCCATCCTTAAGCATCACCCACCAGGTGCTGCAAGGTCCCTGGGCAAAAACAATCCCACGAATGGGCTTGCCTTTGCCTGAGGCAGGAGTAACCCAGACTGCCTTTCCTAACATGTTTTTCATGTGTACTACAGGGACTTTATATCCTTCCACAGTACGAAGAATTTCTGATTGGGCAGGCCCGGCTCGATTGGTTGATCCCCTGGTGTTGACCAACCAAGTGGCTTTTGCTAAATGTGAATCCCAGTTTTTAAAGGTTCCACCGCCAAGTGCCTTTAGTGCAGTTTTTAGCAAACCATTGCACCTTTCAGTTTTCCCAGAGGCTGGTGCATGATATGGAATATGATATACCCACTCAATACCATGTTCTTTGGCCCAATTGCCTATAATACTGTTTTTGAAACGAGTACCGTTGTCTGATTCAGTTCTTTCTGGCGTACCGTGTCTCCAAAGGACTTGCTTCTCAAGGCCCAAGATAGTATTTTGGGCTGTAGCATGAGGTACGGCGTATGTTTACAACCATCCAGTGGTTGCTTCCACCATTGTAAGTACATAACGCTTACCTTGACGTGTTTGTGGAAGTGTAATATAATCAATCTGCCAAGCTTCTCCATACTTATACTTTAACCATCGCCCCCCATACCATACAGGCTTTAACCGTTTCGCTTGTTTGATTTCGGCGCAAGTTTTACATTCACGAATAACCTGTGAAATAGTGTCCATAGTTAAATCCACCCCTCGATCGCGAGCCCATTTATATGTTGCATCTCTACCTTGATGCCCTTGCGGCAGAATGCAACCCCCCTCCCTCCTTCAGTATGGCACATCTCCCTCTTTCTCTGCTACTTGAGGCTAACAGCTTCTTTTGTTTGGCCCAGAGCACCCTGGCTCCTGGTACATTAGAAGAAGGGAGTGCCAAGGCACACTGAGCCGTGCCCAGTGTGGGGGATGTTTGGAGGCTTCAGGGGCACCCACAGCCAGTGTGGGGGGTGCAGAGAAGCTTCTAGAGTGCCTACAGTCAGATCTGATCAGATAAAAATGGGACTCTCGTTGAGACCCAGCCCCATTTTGTGTGTGGGTCTCTCGGAGTACGAGCTTAGACACTGCCGCCAGGAGAGCCCCCCTCCCTGGGATGTGGACTCCGCTTGCCTCGCCGCCACGGGTGTAAGTAAAACTTCTCGCAGGATTGCAAGTATATTTATACTTTTCGTGCACATATGCACGTATAACTTTCCGCGCTCCATATGAGCGCGTGTAAAATTAATCCTCGCAGAATCGCGGGTGTATTTTCTTTCCGTGCACATTTGCACAAGTACTTTATTTCCTCACACAATCGTGAGTGGCCGCCGAGAGCCCCTCGCACAATAGCGAGTGCATTTTCCTCCCGTGCTTCCACATAAGCTCGTGTAGGATTCCGTGCACATTTGCACGTGTAAAATAACTCTCGCAGGACTACGAGCGTATTCTAAATTTACTCTCGCGGAATCGTGAGTGCACACTTTCCGTACTCACTACGAGTACGTGAATCTCTTTAAAAATAATCACGCACCGTGTTCAGGCAAGTGTGTGTTCCTCCGGGACTCAGGGACGGCTCCGGCATTGTTTTGGTGAAGCCACGTGCATGCACTCTGTGGACCTCCTGTTGTATTAGTGGCTGCCCCTCTCAATAATTTTCCTCAACTGATATCCGAACCTGTATTTAAGTCACTTTTGGAGTGCTAAAACCCTGTTTTCCACCGGTTCAATAAAAGTTGTTTTTGGACCTTGTTGTCCCTTAAATTGACCTGCGGGGTGCCTCTGTGACAGCCCTGAAGCATCATGGGCCCACCGAGCTAGGAAAAGTTCACCTTTATGTTGCCAGTCCAAGTCCACCTCAGCTACTTTAATCTTAGCAGCTTGATCTGCTTGTTGGTTGTTTAGATGTTCCTCGGTGGCTCGACTTTTAGGCACATGAGCATCTACATGACGAACTTTCACAGGCAGGCTCTCTAGCCGAGCAGCAAAGTCTTCCCACAGTGTGGCAGCCCAAATGGGTTTACGTCTGCGCTGCCAGTCGCTTTTCTTCCATTGCTGTAGCCACCCCCACAAGGCATTTGCTACCATCCATGAGTCAGTGTAGGGATAAAGTATTGGCCACTTCTCTCGTTCAGCAATGTCCAAAGCCAGCTGGATGGCTTTCACTTCTGCAAATTGACTAGATTCACCTTGTCCTTCAGTGGCTTCTGTAACTTGTCGTCTGGGACTCCACACAGCAGCTTTCCACCTTCGATGTTTTCCTACAAGATGACAGGATTCATCTGTGAACACTGCATGCTGCTTATCAGTCTCTGAAAGTGTATTATACGGTGGTGCTTCTTCAGTACGTTTTACTTCCTCCTCATCTGGAGATATCCCAAAGTCTTTGCTTTCTGGCCAGTCTGTAATCACTTCTAAGATCCCTGGGTGATTAGGATTTCCAATTCGAGCTCGTTGCGTGATCAATGCAATCCATTTACTCCACGTAACTTCGGTTGCATGATGTGGAGAGGGAACCGTCCATTTGAACATCCAACTCAGCACCGGCAGCTGAGGTGCCAGGAGGAGCTGAGCTTCAGTACCGATCACTTCTGAAGCAGCTCGAACTCCTTCATATGCTGCTAGTATCTCTTTTTCAGTTGGAGTATAGTTGGCTTCAGATTCTTTGTATCCTCGACTCCAAAAACCTAAGGGTCAACCTCGGGTTTCTCCTGGTGCTTTCTGCCAGAGGCTCCAGGTAATTCCATTATCTCCGGCTGCGGTGTAGAGCACATTTTTAACATCTAGTCCCGTCCGAACTGGTCCAAGGGCCACCACATGAGTTATCTCACGCTTAATTTGTTCAAAGGCTTGTCATTGTTCAGGGCTCCACTCAAATTGGTTCTTTTTACGAGTCACTCGATAGAGAGGGCTCACATTCTGGCTGTAGTCAGGAATATGCATTCACCAAAAACCTACAACGCCCAAGAAAGTCTGTGTCTCCTTTTTATTAGTAGGTGGAGACATTGCTGCAGTTTTGTTGATCACATCCATTGGGATCTGACGACGGCCATCTTGACATTTTATTCCTAAAAACTGGATCTCTCGTGCAGGTCCCTTGACCTTGCTTCCTTTTATGGCAAAACCAGCATCCAAAAGAATCTGAATTATTCTCTCACCTTTCTCGAAGACTTCTTTCGCTGTGTCGCCCCATACGATGATGTCATCAATATATTGCAAGTGTTCTGGAGCTTTACCTTGCTCCAGCGTGGTCTGGATCAGGCCATGGCAGATGGTAGGACTGTTTTTCCACCCCTGGGGCAAGCGATTCCACGTGTACTGAATGCCTCTCCAGGTGAAAGCAAACTGCGGCCTGCACTCTGCTGCTACAGGAATAGAGAAAAATGCATTAGCAATGTCAATTGTAGCATACCACTGAGCTGCCTTTGACTCCAGTTCGAATTGCAGTTCTAGCATGTCAGGCACAGCAGCACTCAGTGGTGGTGTAACTTCATTCAGGCCACGATAGTCTACAGTTAGTCTCCACTCCTCACTAGACTTACGCACTGGCCAGACTGGGCTGTTAAAAGGTGAGCGAGTCTTACTGATCACACCCTGGCTTTCCAATTGACGGATCAACTTCTGGATAGGAATCAAAGAGTCTCGGTTGGTGCGATATTGCCGGCGATGCACTGTTGTGGTAGCAATTGGCACCTGCTGATCGTCAACCCTTTTGGGTCCTTAAAATACCCTCTCTTGAGGTAGTCTATGCCAAGGATGCACGGAGCATCTGGACCAGTCACAATGGGATGCTTTTGCCAGTTTTTTACAGTTAGGCTCATTTCAGCCTCTACAACAGTCAGTTCCTGGGATCCCCCAGTCACTCCAACAATATTGATGGATTGCGTTCCTTTATAATTAGAAGGAATTATCGTGCACTGAGCACCAGTGTCCACTAAAGCTTTGTACTCCTGGGGGTGTGTTGTACCAGGCCATCATATTTGTACAGTCCAATATACTCTGTTATCCCTTTCTTCCACCTGATTGGAGGCAATTCAATTGTTTCTGCCCCATTGTCCCAGCATCGGAGCAGCCAGGTTAAAATATTCTCGCCTTCACGACGACTAAAGTCTTTTCGCAGATCTCTCAGCTCACCTGGAGAAAAGGACCGAGTGGTGGTCACTTCATCTCCTCCCTGTCCTGATGGTGCCCCTTGGGTTGATGTTGGCCCTGTGCCATCATCTGCTGCACGAGTAGTCTTTCTAGTGACTTTCTTACAACCAGCAACTGATGCTGATATGGGTTCACCATCATTTGATTTATTTCCAGAGTCTGAATGACTGTCACAGTGGTTACTATGGTTACAGCAGCAACAGTGCCCAGTGTGTGAAGAAGGGGGGGCTGCCTTGTTAGCCTTTGAGGCTGGAGAAGTAATGTTATCTGCAGCGACCTTGGCAGAGGAACTCTGCGGAGGAGCTGTAGCTTCAGCCTGTGAAGCCGCCGTTGGGGGGGCAGTGGCTGCAGCGGCAGCTTTTGCTGTTTTGCTCTTTCTCGAGCGGCTCGGAGTGCTTTTTGCTAAAGCTTCCGAAGACGCACCGCAAATCTCAGGACTAAAAAGAGACACGAACCTCCTGTTGAACGCATTTTCTCTTAACAGAAGCACAAACTGACACACATTCAGCAAACCAGATAACACCATCACAGTTCTATCAAAACTCCAAGGATATTCAAAGCTCTCTAAAACACTGGCGAACTGTCCTAGTGAAAAACCGAAAGTATTGTTAGTCAGCCTTTCTAAAGATTCGCTCGACCAATTAGCAAACACAGAGCCGTACTGCTCTTTAATCTCTCCTGGAGGCTTTTCAAGGTAAAGCAGAAGCGAGTAGAAATTCATTAGCGGCTGCAGTATAATGAAATAAACCAGTGACAAACCACACAGTATCATCATGACCATTGTCCAGTTCCTTGTTGTTATATAATGAATACTTCGATTTAAAAAGAAGGCCCAACACAGATATGGAATCAGTGAGCACAATGTAGAAAATAACTGATACAACTTATGCCATAACATCTTTAAATCAGTGTAATTCACTTTGCCTTAATACAACTAAATAATATCCAAAGCAAACAGACGCGCGAGTATCACAACTCTATGAGTTGGCACCGTGCCAAGAAAACTGAAAGGTACGTCAGAGCAGTAGAAAAGCCAAAAATCTTCAAATTTACCCCTTTGTCTTGCCCCACGTTGGGCGCCAAATTATCTGTCGAGGGTTAAGATTGCGGGTTGACAATCGGAGCTGGATTCAGTCTCTCACTAGGCCTCAGTTTGCAGGGACGACTAGCAAGGTCCTCTCCTAATGTCGGCCATAAGGAAAAAGGGAAAAGGGACGAGATCCTCATGATCTCCCACTTTTATATGAAGTATTCATGTGAATGGAATGTTATACACAGTTGGTCAGTTTCTTGGTCACTTGTTTCTCGTCGCCCCTCTCGCGAGATGTCCATCTGTGCTTATCAATAAGTTTGCATTCCATTGCTAGGTTTACCAAAACATGTGTCTGGTTCTCCAGGAAAATGCATTTAATATGAAGGCTTTAGCTGACAGGCAAAATTCACTGAAAGAGAAACTTGTTTTTAACAAAACCAGGACACACTGTTAGCTGTCATATACTCGATTTTTTACTTATCCCAGATGAAAAAAATCTCAAGAAAACAAAAACAAAGTATCTTAGTATTTGTAGTTAAAATATATTATGATCTACATATAACTGTATAAACAAGTAGTGCTCATGAGCTTCCCTCTTTCATTCAGGACTATGAAGATATATTTGAAAATAATAAACTATTTTTTTTTTCCCTTTACAACTGTTGTCTCACCTTCAGCAGTTTCACTGCACATATCAAATTACTATCCACAGGATTAGAGAAGAGCACATTTAGTAATTCCCAAAGGCCTTCTTGAAGATTTTCTGCTCGCATTACCTGTCCCTTTGTTCCTTTAATCTGTAAAACATATTTAAAAAACAAACAAAAAACCCCACACACATTTAAAAGACTTAAGTTTTGAAGTTAAGTTAGTCACATTTTTTCTCCCAAATGCTGTATGATTTGGTTTGTGATTAACACGGTTGAACTCTTCAGTTGGAAGAATATGCCAAATACTGTAACTATTCTAGGACACAGACTTTAAGTAGCACCCTTACAATTCTAACATATACATAACGATGCTTGTCTAGCATTTTGTTCCTTTGCTCATAGATTGCTAAGAAAAGTTGCAAAATGACTGGCAAGTGGTCCACATAATCTCAAATTCTCAGAATCCCATACTCTTTCCCATCTTATATTATGCATTCTCTACAGCTGTAGAGTAGCTTACTTCTATAAGGCACTCTAGATATTTAAAAATTATAGGAAATGGTTTAAAAATAAATGGTATACTCCAAACTGGGCAACTCACCCTCCCCCAAACCCTTTGGAAAGCTTCCTTTTTACTTCTAGCAAGTTAAAATTAAATTTCAAGGCCCACTTATGAACAAAAATGGAAAAGTCAGAGTTTTCTTTCCTCATGACAGCAGAACATTTTTATAGCGTCGGCTTAAATCAAACCTTTGAAATAATCCAGTGAAAAAAAAATATTTTTAAGGACACTACAGCAGTCAGTGAACTTATTGAAGTCACAGGTATGAGTCAAAGAATTTTTTGTGTATATACACTTTCTTGTATATATTAGATAAAAAAAAATATGATCTAAGTACAAGATTTCATGGTTCATGCATAACTCAAGGACTCAACCTTCAGAAGAAAACACTTTAAAGGTCTGCATTTTGAATTGCCCATTTTGAAGATTCCTACACCTCCCTCAAGTATTTGATAATAGTTCCTATTAGTGGCTGAATACTGAATTACATAGGTTATTGATCCTGAACTGCTTCTGCTAGGTTGTAATATTTCTTGTTATGGTTAAGTGTAGTAATCTGGTGGTTTTACCAGACAAAAGAAAATACCAAAAGTTTAATTCCAAAGGTGGTTTATGGTTGATTCTTTTTATGAATTCTTACACTTTTTTCTTTATATTAATACATTTTTCTTCTGATGATCTTGTCCTTTTTTATCTGTTTCTGGGACACACATTATAATCAAAGTGTTCTAAATTTATTTTACTTTATTTCCCTCTCCCTTAAAAAAAAAAACAAACCAAAACATACCTCAAATGATATTCCATTTTAGTGTTTACCTAAACATGACAAAAATTACTGAAGAACCATTTGACATGCAGCTTTCTTCTTACCTCTAGGTTAAGGTAAAGTTCAGCTAAGAAAAACACAACAGCATGACATTGTTTTTGAGTAGTCTCACCTCCTTTGGCAGCTTCATCTCTGTTTTCATACTCCATTCGACACCTGAAAACATTAAAACAAAAATCATATTATCTGTAGACTTCCCAACATATGTAACAAGCTACTTATTTAATAGAGTGCTAAGAACTTATTCACTGCATTAAAACTGTTAAATGCTGAATGCTAGGAAGTATGATTTGTGAAGGAAGTAAGAGGACTTCAAAGACAATGGGGATTTTTGTCCTTCTAGATGAATACATATGATTACATGATTGTGTTTTCAAGCGCTGAGATATCTGAGACAGCAAAATTAAAAAGAGCAAATTGCAACATGTAAAAAGACAGTTACACAGTTTATATATTAGGTCCAGGAAGCTTAACATAGGCAGCCAAACATCAACAGAAATAAAGTAGGTATACTCAAAGACATTTTCCCTCTTTCAGAGTGCTGCCCACATGATCTTAGATGCCTTACTCTTATTCAATAAATTCTTTATCCCACCATTTTAAGTGACAGTAATGCACAATTTAGATACAAATGCAAATACTGAGGATTAAGATAACATGGCAGTGAGGAAATTTTCTAGTATTCAATAACTGTGTCAACAATATACAAAAATATACATAGCAGTTCAAAAACAAATTCAAAATATTTGAAATAAAAAGGAAAGCAAGACAACCTCCAATGTATTCTCAATGGTTACATAACAGATTAAGAAATACTTGATAAACTGAAAAATCTAAGGGCTTGAAATAAAAACTTTCAAGTAGAAAATTGGGCTGAGAAACAGGAGTTCTCTGTATTCATACTGTTAGCTTGTTTATTTCCCCCTACCATTCCAACCATATTAGCAATAAAAAGATAGGCAACTTAAAATTTATGGCTTCAGGGCAGTAAAAGGAATGTCATCTATTGGCTTAGCTTTAAAATCAGGAATCAGATAATCCAACATTAATAGGGATTTCCTTCATAGTATTGTTCAAGTAACATACATAACAATAATAATAATAAAAAAAAAGAGACAACTCCCCCCCCCGCAAAAAAAAAAAAAAAAAACAAAAAACAAAACAACCCACAACGCAAAAAACCCCACAAACACAAAACAAACCCCACTCACACAGACACAAACCCACAAACAAAACCAAACAAACCACAAGATAAAAGTGAAAATTTCGAAGGCAGAAAGGCTCATCTCCTTTGGGATAAGGAAAAAAAAGGAAAAAAGAAAAGAAATTCAGCTTCTCTATAAAGGTACCCCTCCCAAATAACAGCAATGCATTTTGATGATCTTTTAAGTTTATTATGCTTTTGCTCCTAAACATAAGTGGACTAAGTGAAACTTTTAAAATAAGAAGCAAGTCTGAAGCTTAGAAAGCAAAAAGTCCTTAAAGAAAAAAGGCTAATTTCTAAAGAATTATTAAAGTGTACTACTCCTCCAAATATCATACAGAAAGATTTAAAAGGAAAAACATACATTTAAAAAATGTTGTATTTTTGTCAATTATGAAGTCTAATCACTATTAAACCGTAAGTCCCCACATTCTGTAGTAACTAAAACTTGAATAAACTTATCCTTCTGGATTTTATGCATCTACTTCATAGGTGTGAAGTCAGTTACCCAATCAATGAATAAATCTTACACAGCAACTCCAGCCAGAAAAATAATTAAAGAAAAAACACAATGAAATAAGTCCTAGCAAGAATCAAAGGACAAGGACAGTACATATATGTACATTTAGTATACTTTTAAAATTTACTAGCTTTCAAATTTACCCTGTAATTTGGTATCAGTCTAATTCACTCAATTCAAAAGAGCCTACAGAACCCTGAATAGAGCCCTCTTTCCATATTAAAAAATATAAAAATATTCACTATCCAGTATGTATCTATGCTTTAATAATCCTCAATTTAAACTTCTGTTTCAAATATGTACCTCTTTGCACGCTATGTTAAGAGTTATCTAGAAAAGAGAAAAACAACCTGAGAAAGTAACAGGCTAATACTGACCTCTGAAGTAACAACTGTTGGAAGGTCCCACTTTGTGCACTAACAGTTAGATGGTGAGATAGATAGTTACATAACCGTGCTCCCATGTAGGAAAAATTTGGGACAGACGTAGCCTTCCAAAATAAAAGTGGAAAAATAAATTATTCATAGAAGTTGTTATCAGGAAATACCTTTAAAAGCTTATTGGAAAACTGTGCTTAACAACAGCTGACTACACAACTGAAGAGCAGAAGATGAATAATTACTATTTCTCATGTTAGCTTTTGTATCTCTTTAACGCTTTGCTATATGCATTTCAGCACTTATAAATTCATTATACTGTAATTTTTTGGCTTTAAGAAAACAACCACCGTTATGCCACATGTCCTCAATTCTACCTCTCCATGTAACCTACACCAAAGAATGTCTGAACATCACAAACTGATTATACAAGAAAAAAAAAAAAAATCAACAGTAGACATTCAGACCATTAAGACACTTTCTCAAGGACACACACTCTCTCAAGGAGCGATTAGTGCATTAAAACAAAACAAATAAGTAAAAGGCCAAGAAGAAGGATCCAGGTAACTATAGACTGGTCAGCCTCACCTCCATCCCTGGAAAGGTGATGGAACAACTTATCCTTGGCACCATCTCAAGGCATATCAAGGATAAGAGGGTCATTAGGGGCAGTCAACATGGATTCACCAAGGGGAAGTCATGCTTAACCATTCGCATAGCCTTTTAAGACGACATAACCAGGTGGATACATGATGGTAAAGCACTGGATGTGGTCTATCTTGATTTCATTAAAGCATTTGACAAAGTCTCCCACAGCACCCTCACAGCTAAACTGAGGAAGCGCAGTCTGGACAATCGGGTAGTGAGGTGGACTGCGAAATGGCTGAAGGAAAGAAGCCAGAAAGTTGTGGTCAATGGGGTGGAGTCGAGTTGGAGGCCTGTATCTAGCAGAGTCCCTAAAGGGTCTGTACTGGGACCAGTACTATTCAACATATTCATCAGTTACTTGGATGAGGGAATACAGTGCACTGTCAGCAAGTTTGCTGGTAACACGAAACTGGGAGGAGTGGCTGACACACCAGAAAGCTGTGCTGCCATCCAGAGACCTGGACAGGCTGAAGAGTAGGGCGGGGGAAAATTTAATGAAATATAACAAGAGCAAGTGTAGAGTCTGGCACCTGGGCAAGAACAACTCCAGGTACCAGTATAAGTTGAAGGGGTAACGAGTTCAAACTGGAACACAAAAGGTTCCACTTAAATTTGAGAAGAAACTTCTTCTCAGTAAGGGTAACAGAACACTGGAATAGGCTGCCAAGGGGGGTTGTGGAGTCTCCTACTCTGGAGACATTCAAAACCCACCTGGACACCTTCCTGTGTAACCTCATCTAGGTGTTCCTGCTCCGGTGGGGGGATTGGACTAGATGATCTTCTGAGGTCCCTTCCAATCCCTAACATTCTGTGATTCTGTGATTTCCTCCTAAGGGAGATGCTCCACTCCCTTAATCATCTTCATTGCCCTGCACTGGACTGTCTCCAGCAGTTCCCTGTCCTTGAACTGAGGGGCCCAGAACTGGACACAATATTCTAGATGGGGTCTCACCAGGGCAGAGTAGAGGGGAAGGAGAATCTCTCTCGACCTACTAGCCACCCCCCTTCTAATACACCCCAGGATGCCATCGGCCTTCCTGGCCACAAGTTCACAGTGCTGGCTCATGTTCATCCTGTTGTCCACCAGGACCCCCAGGTCCCTTTCCCCTACGCTGTTCTCTAATAGGTCATTCCCCAACTTATACTGGAACCTGGGGTTGTTCCTACCCAGATGGAAGACTCTACACTTGCCCCTCTTATATTTCATTAAATTTTTTCCTGCCCAACTCTCCAGCCTGTCCAGGTCTCGCTGGATGGTGGCACAGCCTTCTGGCGTGTCAGCCACTCCTCCCACCTTGGTGTCATCAGCAAACTTGCTGATAGTACACTCTATTCCCTCATCCAAATCACTGATGAATATATTGAATAATACCGGCCCCAGTACTGACCCTTGAGGCACTCTGCTAGATACAGGCCTCCAACTCGACTCCACTCCATTGACCACAACTCTCTGGCTTCTTTCCTTTAGCCAGTTCGCAGTCCACCTCACTACCCGATCGTCCAGACCGCACTCCCTCAGTTTAGCTGTGAGGATGCTGTGGGAGACTTTGTCAAATGCTTTAATGAAATCAAGATAGACCACATCCACTGCTTTACCATCATGTATCCACCTGGTTATGTCGTCTTAAAAGGCTATGCGAATGGTTAAGCATGACTTCCCCTTGGTGAATCCATGTTGACTGCCCCTAATGACCCTCTTATCCTTGATATGCCTTGAGATGGCATTAAGGATAAGTTGTTCCATCACTTTCCCAGGGATGGAGGTGAGACTGACTGTGGAGGGGTTTTGATAGATAAAGATTTGTTGCTGAATTAGTCAGGCTCAAAGGAATCTCAAGGCCTTTTAGAGAAGCTGAGAACAGAATCTGCTATGAGAGAGAGGGGCGTTCCTCAATCACCGGGGCCCTGGCATGGCGTGAATCATCGGACGTATCATCAGTGAGACTCCAGCGCATGGACAGCCCACGATACTCATTTAGCGAATCCATGCTTGGAGCGTGGATGCGTGATTAGAATATAGTTACGTATATAAGGAGACTTGTTTCTGTAATAAATGGCTTTAGCATGATTCACATTGAATCGACTTGTTTTGCTGAGTCCTTATTTCGTTCCTACAAATAACCATCCCAATCTCCCCGCTAATTTGCGAGAAGAAGTTGATGTTGCTCTCCATGGAAACTTTAGCATAGCTGCTTGAATTACCTGGGGGGTAATCACCGCCCCATCATCAAGCTGAGGCCATGCCTCCGGCGGAGCGAATTCAGACAGGAGAGCAGCCACAGGAGAGCAGCCACGGGAGCCCAGCGCTCTGTACTGGGCCATCCCGGAATTTGGGGAGTCACCTGTGAGGCCTCCCCGTCCCCGTTTTTTTTGCAAACCACAGCATGGCTGGTTCTAGTGACTGCTGACTAACGCCAAATGTGTACACATAGGCAGGCATGTCGCAAGAAGAGCCAGAGGCCACGGATGCATTTGCAAAGAGCAAGTTTTATTTTAGTTACCTCTCTACTGGGGGATCTCTGAAGCCACACCTGAGCTCCCAGGCAGAGGTGACACAAGCGGGGACGCAGGCACTGGTCAAGTTTAGCCCTGCTGGAAGATCACTGGGCCTGCTGAGCTCGCCTGTATTTCAAGGCTTCAGGCAGGCGCAGCCTCCCGCTCTTTCTCACAACAAAGCAGGAATCTCAGGCATAGTGATAAGGTGCCTAGAGTTTCTCACAGGCCTATGTTATCTAACACAAAGGTTCTACTCATCAAGCACACAAGTTCAGTAAAACAATTAGTGTGATGTCTGTGCTTTTTCTACAGACAGGTGCAAGTCACTTGAGCGTATTTACATTTAACTAACCTCCTCGCCAAATCTTCCGCTATATCCCCATACAACTGGCTGTGCGAGAAATAATTTACAGTGACCCACAGACAATTATAGATCCCGATGAAGTGCCATGTACCCGAGGTATGCGGAAATTTGTGCAGAGCACACCACTGTCTTGTGCCCGCACTTTAGGATTACTCACCCTTTCAAAAGACAGTAGATCAACTGTGGGTGAAGTAGCAGACATGTTGCGGCAGTATGAGGACACTCTTTCTTCTCCCCTACAAGCCTGTGTCGCAGCTGTGGAAAAACTGTGTGACAAACTGTCCAAGAGGGAGGACAGATCTTACTCATCACATGCACGGGCCCGAGTCACAGCTATTAGGAGAAGATGCCATTCTGCAGCATCAGTCTGAGAGAAATGCAGCATGTCACGAGGTGAATTATGTTTTTTTCTGCATGACCAGGGAGAAGATATGAGTAATTGGCATGGAAAACCCACTGCTGACCTAGAGTCATGAGTACGTGAGCTGAAAAAGAAAGCTCCCAAGAGAAAAGCTGCTCCAGCTCCCAGTGGGAGGCTTTCCAGCCAGAGTAGGAGGGATTCTTGTGTCTTCCTACCAGACACTGTGCAAAGCACCAATTGCATTGATCTCACAATGGGCTCGAATAGGGAAACCTAATCGCCCGGGGATCTTAGAAATGATCACAGACTGGCCAGAAGGCACAGATTTTGGAGTATCACCTGAAGAAGCGGAGGTGATGCGTCCTGAGGAAGCCCCACCCTATAATGAATTACCAGAGACTGAAAAGCAATATGCCCTGTTCACTGATGGATCCTGTTGTCTTGCAGGAAAACATCGAAAGTGGAAGTCTACTGTATGGAGTCCTATGCAACAAGTCACAGAGACTGGTGAGGGACGAGGTGCATCAAGTCAGTTTGCAGAGGTGAAAGCCATAGAGTTGGCATTGGACATTGCTGAAAGAGAAAAGTGGCCAGTACTTTATCTCTACACTGACTCATGGATGGTGGCAAATGCCTTGTGGGGGTGGAAGCAAAATATCTGGTAGCATAGAAGCAAGCCTATTTGGGCTGCCCCACTGCAGCAGGACATTGCTGTTTGACTAGAGAATCTGGCTGTAAAAGTATGGCAGGTGGATGCCCATGTGCCTAAAAGTCGAGCCACTGAGGAACATCAAAACAACCAGCAAGCAGATCAGGCTGCTAAGATTAAAGTAGCTGAGGTGGATTTGGGCTGGCAAAATAAAGGTGAACTTTTCCTAGCTCAATGGGCCCATGATGCTTGAGGGCCAGCAAGGAAGGGATGCAACATATAAATGGGCTCGGGACCGAGGGGTGGACATTATTTGTCGCGGTTGAGACGGACAAACGACATGGACCAAGTTCTTTCAAGATGAAAGCAGTGGAGTGCCATTTATTGCTACAAGTGCATTTTTATACAATTCTACCAGTTCATGTGTCTTTTCACTATTGGTTACAAGTTACAGCACTAACATCTCATTGGTTAATTTTTCTATCATCCATGTTATTCTTCTATCCCCTTCTTTCTCACGGGTACATCTCTCCTCTCTCCGGATACTCCTTTACTCCCATCCTTCTCAAGGGTAAATCTTAATATCTCAAGGCTGATCTCTACTCTCATATTTTCTGTCAAGGATTCCACAGACCCGCTGCAGTTTCTCACAATTCCCCCTTTTTTATTTGTGCTAAAAATGCTGCCCTCATTGTCCGCTGCAGGGCCCTTTGCAGCAGAGAAATCATGCATGGCAACATTAGTAACACAACCACAACAATCATCAAAATGATCAGTCCTGTTTTCACTACTGATAACAACCATCCTAAAAACCCTCAACCACTAAGCAATTTATTTAACAAATCCCATCAAAATCTTCACACCCATGTCCTTGAGCTAATAACAAAAAATCTATCGCAGCCCTACTCTGCCATGTGACATGTCTTACAGAATATACATCTAAAAAAAGTCCACTTAAAGCCTTTTAAGTTCTGTTAGTTTGCTTAACTAGCCAGCATCCTAATTTTTCTAAAATATTTAAAGCTTTTAGCTGTGCCAACACCAGATACAAGAGATCCTAAAACCCTTAACCTTGATCCCCAAAAATCTACATTATCATCACATTTTGACTCATATACACACAAAAAGTGTTTTTCTCGTCTTGCTCTTCTGTGATCTATTATCATAGATACATTGGGCGTTAAGAGAGTTAATAGTCCCAAAATACACAGTCCTTCAACAGCATTAGAAGGAATTCCTGGTCAGGCTCTATCTCCGAAGATCAAGAATACACCATACAGGAGGTTTTGGGGTCGCGGTTCCCACATTATCAATGACGTCCCTTGGATTCTTCTGCGAGGCACTGCACCAACGAGTTTCATTTCTATAGTCACCAAGGGTAGCATTAACATTTTGCAGTTTTATCCATTCATGCTTTAGCATATTGTTCTGACACTTTTCACAAACCGACTGGATACAAGTGTCCATGGGCACAGATCCCAACATTTCCAGTTCCCGTGGTTCAATGTCTATTTCCAGGAGGCAATTAATCCAAGGTGCCATGTTAGTATTATTACAGTTTGATGCAATGCCTTTGCACCGACCACTATTTTGAAACAGTTGTGTGATGCTGCTGTAGTCATCAAGGGGGATGCCAACCAAGCATGTGTGGAACGGGTTTTCCGAAGATGCCATAGCTAGGCATATGGAGTCCTGGTCAGTCATGTTGGCTAAAGTACTCCACATGTTAGTCTTTGTCTGTGCGGGCATCCAAAACACAGCAGCTGCAACAATCATTGTCAGGAAGATAACACAGGTTTCACGTTTCGTGCCAGCAACCATTGCGGCCCTTGATCTGTAAAGACACAAGCATAACCTCTCCCCCTGGTTATCAATTGATGTGGCCTTTTCCATTGACCATTAACTAGTGATTTGGCCATAACTAATGTAGGTTCTTTTTGATTTAGCATGGTTTTGGGTCACACTTGCAAAGTATTTCATCACATACAATGCTTTTGACAATTGGTTTTGCGGTGTTTCCCCTACTTCTCCCCCCTTTTTGTTTTAAAAAAGAACAAAACCAAAACAAAAAACACAGTTCAGAAGCAGATACATGCATTGGACCTTGACTATGTACTCAGAATCACAAATCAAATTTAGAGGTTCCTCCTTAAAAAGCTCTAAGTAATGTAAAGCTGCACCAAGTTCTGCTAATTGGGTTGAACCTTCAATAATTTTTACAGAATGATGCCAATTGTTATCTTCATACCAAACCACTACAGCTTTATGGGACTTCCCAGAACCAGCAACAAAAACTTTGCAAGTATGTAGGATCAGACCAAATATAAGTATGGCCTATGGCCTGATGTTAAAGACTTGAAGGTTCTGCAGCAATTTACATTTTACATTTATGCATGCCAAAAGCTGTGCTGTTAAGAAAACCAGCTAGTGCAATTTACAAAGACATAGATTGCAAATAAAATAAAAAAAAATCAGAATTAAATTTCACAAATGGTACATATATGACAAAAGGATCATGGCCTATTGAAACTGAAATTCATTCCCTGCTTTTCTTGATCAGAGTAACAAGCAGTATATCAGTCTGCTAGCAATCTCATCATACTGTTCCACAATAGCCACAGGTTGTTTCTATGTTGTAGCTATAAATAGACAAATCTGCAAGTCCAATCGAATACAGTCAACCTGTAAGGTTGTCATAAATTAATTCCTCAAAGTTTCCAACTCCATTTTAGCTGTCATATTTATTGGATATTGTTTTCCCTTACCAGATCGAAGTCCTGTTTCAGATCAATCAGTGTAGTATTTGCTTTATCGAAACATTGGCTGTTAATACTAGTGGAAATACAGCATTTGAAATTTCCTTGGAGATTTCTCACTTGCAGCAAGCAGATCTGCGCCATCCAAGCAGCTTCTTGTAGGCCATGCAACTAAACAGAATTCTCAGAAAACGTTATTTGAGCTTACAATTTACTTAACAAATCTTAACCTAAGAGAGGTATAGGACTTTCTGTCAACTATAAGAATTCATGTATTAAAACTTTGTTCCAAATTTGGCATTCCATTGGTCTCAAAAAATGGCCTTTCTTTCATTCTCTCCCATGACCTCAAAAACTAGCATGGTGAATTTACTAAGAAGTCACTCACAACTAATTACCACAGAATAAGTCTATTAACAAATGTTTGGTTTAATTTTCCAGTTTCATTAGAACTATGGATCCACTGGTGATGCCTTTAAATTTCACCCTCGGACTGCTCCATGCAGTATTACAGCTGCAGTGGGGGGGAGAGAGAACCCCCCTTTCACTGCTTTAAAAGCAGGAAGCCAGTTTTTTCCAGTTGTTTTTTCTTTCTCTTCCTGCTGCATTTTTAGATATAACCAAGGTCACGCAGCTGGCATACTGGCTGGTACGAGATAGGAGGCTCTGGGAAACTTCTCAGTTACAATGAGCTGCACACAGGCCTGGGATATTTTGCTCTTTTGTTTACCCATTTCATTCCAACTACCCTTATATGCAATTTCAAGTAGCTCAGAAAGAGTTACATTCCTTAGCTACATCTACCTTTTACAATTTAGAGATGTCAAAAAACAGTATAAACCAGTATAACAAACATAAATCCATTAGTCTATTTTCCTAGATCCAAATCAGTTAATATTCTAGCAATTTTTAAATACAACCTCTTCCAAATTAACAGCTATCATAGCATTTTAACAGTTTAAATGCTTTTCTAACAATATAAGCGATTACTCTAATGTATAAGGATGCATCCTAAGGGGGAGCAAGGTGGAATTTTAGCAGTGGAACCGGTTCACATTTTGTAATTATCTCCCCAAACAAGATTCTTTTGGTACCAAATATGAATATGCAAACTAAAATACTGAGCTCAGATACGAAAACCATATACCAAGTTCAAATAAACAGATGGATCACAGTTACACCAATTTAAGACAATATCTCAATTTTTTGCATTGCACCTTTGGGCCGCTTACTGCTCAGCCAGGTGGAGGTACCTCCGGGTCTCCCTGACAAAAAAAGTCAGTGCGTGCTGGAGCCCCATCGGCCCCCGCAGCGAGCTGGACTGGGCAAGGCCTTTTTTGTTTTGTTTTGTGGTTTGTTTTTTTTTTTTTAGTGTCTCATCTGGTGCGCTACAGCTGTTATTCCAAAACCAGGATTCTGTACATGGTGTGCACAAGGAAAAGCCAAATCCAGCACACCAAGATGAGACACAGCCTGTCACAGAGTTGCGCAAGTCTGAATGCCGGAATAAAGGTAGCATGCTAGAGAAAAGAAAAAAAATAACACCTACTACACACAAAATTTTACCATCACATTCACGCAGTAAAGAACTAAATTACTTATGATCTTCTGTATTATCACAAAACACACATTTTGAGTCAACGGATTCTCATAATTTAACAGACTGTGAATTTCTCGTACCATATAACAAAGACCTACCAAAATTGCAACATGCTTAAACCGATACCCACAAAGAAAACAGGTTAATGAGGAAAGCATCTTGCAGACTTCAGCAAGTTTACTGTGACCTGTGTGTTATCAGTTAACTCTCTCTCAGCTTGTTGACGTTCAAACCGTTCCAGCTGTAAAACTGTCTGTAATGATCTAATGATGTCTTGTAGAGATTTATTTTGTCCTGCTCTTCTGACCTTAAAAACAACATGAATTGCAACAAAATTCTATTCTCCGGACACTTTTCCCAATCATTTAACTTAAACAGCAGCGAACACTGATTCCAATATTTAACAAGATCTTCCTTCCTCATAATTCCGAGTGCTTTCCTAAGTTTTAAAACACCTTCCAATACTGATTTTTCAGGAACACAACTGAAAACAATTATTCCTGACCCCATCTTGCAAATAAAAACCTTGAGAAGGGGGAGGGAGGGGTAGAAAACAGGCTGCTTGCAGCATGACTGGGAAAAATGGGGAGAGAGTTTTACGGCGCACTGAAAAACAACTAGTAAAACAATTAACTCACATTCCTAACAAGCTGCTTGATTTTCAGAGAGGCAATACACAGAAACACATAATATGTACTGTAAAACTTGCAGATAACATGTTGATAGCAAACATTAGCATTCTCTACTGCTAATTTCAAGCTTTTAAGTTTTCAACCTGCTTATTGATGGCCTCTTGAAGATGGTCAATAAATTGCATGTAATTCTCACTGGGACCCGGATTAATAGGTGCAAATGATTTGGCTGCAATGTTGGTTTCAGGCACCTTTATCATAGCTTGATATGCGAGGTCTGTTGACTGCCTCAGGATTTCAGAAAGTTATTGTGCCTGTAGTTATGGTGTGTCAATTAGTGTCTCTTTCAGAAACGCACAGGGTCCCGTGGTTTAACTGTAATCGAAACTGGGGGTAAATCCCAGCTTTTTGGTAAGTTCGGTTTATGCTCTGAAACTCTACCCGCACCCTCAGGAATTCGCTTTTCAGCAGTGTGGGAGGGGGGCAGGGGCAGGTTGGGGGGACCCAAATCCGAAGGAATTACGTTATTTCGTTCGATCTGGCTCACCACAGGTGGGTCCTCCCCACCTAAATCTCCAGGCAAGGGGGAATAGGAAAAAAAATGTCCATTTTTTTTTCTTCCACGACTGATAGCGGCAGGGCAGAGGGTTGAACTGTGATCAATGGTGGTGACGCAGACGGCGGAACCACGGTTGATGATGGTAGAGGAGAGGTTCGAGCCGTGATTGATGACAGCGAAGAGGTCGGCCGAACGCACCGCTCTGACCGGTGTTTCGAGGGCCCCTCCCGAGATTGTTTATAACCCAACACTGTTTTTTCATGTGAGTCTTTCATAGCTTTTATCTGATTTCGGGGCCACACATATGTATACGACTCTTTCATAGTTTTTTTCTGATCTCGGGGCCACACATATGTATATGACTCTTTCGTAGTTTTTTTCTGATCTCGGGTCCGCACATACGTACGCTCCTCCTTTATTCCTTTTAACTTTCCAATTAAGTGCCGCGGATCCTTATCCGTGTCAGATAATATGGACTTGGGCAGTTTTGACGAATCCTTAGTAACAGGGGAGGTCGGAGTAGTACTTAATCTTGCTTTTTTCTCCGAATCTGGCCCAGGAGAGCCAGGAAGACCATCCCCCTCCACCGCCTCTGCCTGTTGCTGTTTTAACTCCTTCAGAGTATCTAATAACAAGCACCACGTCGTTAACAGTTCAGTTGCTTCCTTGGACCCTTGGGTAGCACTATCAAACAATTTATCTCCCAAGTCCATCCATTGTGACACACTAAATGCTGCCACAGGATTAACCTCTAAACCTTGTGCTTTGCCCCATAGTAACATTTTTCTTAAAGTCAGTTCCAGAAGGCTAACACCTTGCTTCTTCAGAAGCAGCTTCCATGTGGATAATACAGTACCCTCTTCTTTAGATAAGTTTCACCCCCCCTGTTCCCGGGAGCTCACCTCCTCCTTAGCGAGGTGTCTTTTCAATCGATCCGGATCTTCGGCAGCTCTCCTCGGCTGCTCTTATCAGCTGTACTGGGCTCCGTCTCCACAGCTCTTCTTCGGCTGTTCACAGCTTCACGCTGTCACCTTGTCATGCGAGGTCCTCTTCAGGCAGGATCACGTCGGGGGCACCATATGTCGCGGTTGAGACGGACAAACGACATGGACCAAGTTCTTTCAAGATGAAAGTAATAGGTGCCATTTATTGCTACAAGTGCATTTTTATACAATTCTACCAGTTCATGTGTCTTTTCACTATTGGTTACAAGTTACAGCACTAACATCTCATTGGTTAATTTTTCTATCATCCATGTTATTCTTCTATCCCCTTCTTTCTCACGGGTACATCTCTCCTCTCTCCGGATACTCCTTTACTCCCATCCTTCTCAAGGGTAAATCTTAATATCTCAAGGCTGATCTCTACTCTCATATTTTCTGTCAAGGATTCCACAGACCCGCTGCAGTTTCCCACAATTATTTCCCATGGTTATCCATCATTGTGAAACATGTGCTGCAATCAATCAAGACAAAAGGTTAAAGCTTGTGTGTTATGGGGGGCAGTGGTTGAAATATAAATACGGGGAGGCCTGGCAGATTGACTATACTATACTCCCTAGAACACGCCAAGGCAAGTGCTATGTGCTTACAATGGTGGAAGCAACCACGGGATGGCTGGAAACATATCCTGTGTCTCATGCCACTGCCCGGAACACTATTCTGGGCCTTGAAAAGCAAGTTCTGTGGCGACATGGCACTCCAGAAAGAACTGAGTCAGACAATGGGACTTGTTTTAAAAATAGTCTCATAACCAACTGGGCCAAATAACATGGTATTGAATGGTTATATCATATCACCTATCACGAACCAGCCTCTGGGAAGACTGAGCGATATAATGGTTTGTTGAAAACTACTCGGAAGCCAATGGAGGTGGAACTTTTAAAAACTGGGAGAAGAATTTGGCACAAGCCACCTGATTAGTTAACACCAGGGAATCAATCAGTCGAGCTGGCCCTGCTTAGTCAGAGTTTTTACATACAGTGGAAGGGGATAAAGTCCCTGTGGTGTATGGAAGGAACATGTTAGGAAAAGGTGTCTGGATTGTTCCTGCTTTGGGCAAAGGCAAACCCATTCATGGGATTGTTTTTGCTCAAGGGCCTGGATATACTTGGTGGGCAATGCTGAAGGATGGAGAAGTCCGATGTGTACCTCAAGGAGATTTGATTCTGGGTGAGAATACTCAATTTCAAACTGTATGAGGGAAATTGCTGCATGACACTAAGAGTGCTCCATAAGTGTCTTTCAGGTTGATGCAGTGGTGGTGATGAATCCTGAGCCAACCTCATCGAGTGGTGTCCAGTAACTTGCCTGAGAGTGACATCTCTGACTTAAAATTCATGGGCACGAACTGCACCAGATTGCACATCATGTCTCCTGCCTAGAGAGAGAGAGACTGCTGTGATAGAGAGACTTGCACTCATGAACTAGTGATATACATATTTTTGTGTGTGTGTATATACATTTGGAGACAGGCAGAAAGCAGTAGTGATTTGGGTATGACTCAAATGGTATGGAATAAGGGGTGGAATCCTGGTTTTGTTAAAAACAAGACCAGTTCTCTTTTAGTGATTTTTCTTTCAGCTAAGTTCTTCTAGGTGGCTGTACTTTCCTGAGTTTTAGCCTGCATATTTTTCCTCGTATGCTGTACTCGATGCTGATAACAAGACCAAAAGAATGCTGAAGAAGCTCATGTTTAGATTTATTACTATGGTAGCCAAGAAAGATTGATAAGTTTTCCCACATTCTGTTGTGAGAGGGGCGTGTTTGAGGAGGGGTGGATGGAACAGGTAACTTAAATTGACCAATTAAGTATTCCATCCAATAATTGTTATACCCCCTATATAAGAGGGTGATCGCAAAGGTCAGTCTCTCTTCAACTATGGCTGGCATCTAGAGAGGACCCTGTCTGTCTACCTGTGATCTATAGGCCTCAGGCCCTGTAATCCCTGCAACCAGTTTCGTGTTTGCTGTGAAGTCCCACCCATGACTTCCGGGGGCCTGACCTGCACTTGCTGGAGCCACGCCAGCTCCACACACCCAGCTCCGCTGCTGCTGGTGTGACGTCAACTCCACACTAAGCACTCAAGATTGGGTTTGTATATTTTGTATATATTTTCTATTTATTAGTAGCATTAGTAAAAGCCTTTAAAATTTTCCAACTTGAAGTCTAAGTCTCTCTTCCTTCCTCCTTATCTTTCCTATCATCTTTCTGATCTAAAGGAAGGGGGTGGCAGAAGGTAAGGGGATAACAGGGAGCATCTGCCTTGGTTTATTGCTGCCTTGCCTTAAACCTTGACAGACACCCACAACAGTATAACCTGTACCAGCCTGACCCTTAATTCTCACCCACAGACTCTCAACTCGCTCCTCATCCGCCCCTGGACAGTACTCAATACATTGTAGTTGCTCTCTCACATGAAGAGCAACTCCACCACCTTGCCTGGCTGGCCTGTCTTTCCTGAGAAGGACATAGCCATCCATGACCACATTCCAGTCATGTGAGCTGTCCCACCATGTCTCCATAATTGTCACCAGATCATAATCTCCTGACTGAATACAGGTTTCTAACTCCTCCTGCTTATTCCCCATGCTGTGTGCATTGGTGTACAGGCATTTCAGGGAGCGAAGTGAGCACACTGATTTCACCCTAGGGGGATGGGAGGCCTCCCAATCTTCAGCAATTCAGTGCTGCTCCACTGATGCAATCCCAGCTACAACCCCATCCCCCTTTGAATCTAGTTTAAAGCTCTCCAAATGAGCCCTGATAATTCCTGTCCCAGAGTATTTTTGCCTCTGTGAGATAAACTTTTCCCACGTATCACTGTCTGGACTGGTGTCTTATAAAACCAGCCGTTATCAAAGAATCCAAAGCCCTGCCTGTAGCACCAGTCTTGGAGCCAAGCATTTATGGACTGGATTCTTCTATTCCATCCCACATCATAACCCAAAAATGGAAGGAGGGAAGAGAAAATCACTTGCGCCCCAGACTCTTTCACCAACCGTCCCAAGGCCCTGAAGTCTTTCTTCATTCCCCTCAGACTACAGGATGCATCTTCCTCCCCATCTGTAGTGGGTAGTAGTCCATTAAGTACATCATGCTGGGGAGTGCCCTGATGATATCCCTGATCTGGGCTCCAGGTAGACTACACACTTCCATATGATGAGGGTCAACTCTGCATATTGGGCCCTCTGTTCCTCTCAGAAGGGAATTATCTACTACAGTTACCCTTCTTTCTTTCTTATCAGAGGCAGTCTTGAGGTGTGGAGTCAACTGCTTCTTCCTATGTGACCTCATAGGTGGGCCTTCCACCACATCCTCATCTACCTCTCCTTCAAGATCCAGGACCTCAAATCTATTACGGAGGGGCACCTGGGGAAGCAAAGGAGGTAGGGAGGGGGGTTGCCCGTGACACCAAACTGGAACTCGTCTTTTTGGTCCCCTACCTCTGCCCAACAGCAACAGGGCAAGGGCTGTCCCAGGTGTCCCCCTTCTGTCCGACAGGGTGGGGGGTCCATCACCTTTTGGGGGGTATCTCCCTGGGGTCTTTCTGGATAGCACGCCAGGGAGTTGCTCCACCAGTCAATCTCATTTTCGTGCTCCCTGATGGTCCTCAGTCTCTTGACCTCCTCCTTAAGTTCCACCACCATGCTGAGCAGATCTTGCACCTGCTCACACCTCACACAGGTGGAATGCTGGCCTTCCTCCCCCGGCAGCAGCAGTCTCTGGCATTCCTTGCAGCCAGAGACCTGAACAGCCACAGTTCGGGGCAGGCCCTCCGTCTGGGTTGCCACGGTCTTTTTGTGACAAGCTCTCTGTCTGGAGGACACCATGGTAAGCTGCAGTCTGAGAGACTGCCAATAGGTGAGATGGTCTACCAAGCAAGGAGGGACAGAACCTCTGCACACTGCTGCACGAGCTACCACACCCGCAGCTGTAGCACAGTGTGAGTGGTATTCACTCGTTTCACATGCTGGTCTCACTTCCCAGTGCCTGGTGGGCAGCAACAAATCACTGCCCTCCCTGAGGCTTTTTCAAGGTTGGGACGGGGGTGTGATCACCATTACCATGGCAATGCCCACAACACATCAACCGCTCTAGCAAGAGCTGCCAGGTGCTGTCGAGTCCCACAACCCCCCTGTACCTCAGGATCTGCTCATGCGCCTCTAAATCATAGAATCACAAGTTCAAAATGGGTCGTAAAGCAGCAGAGACAACTCACAACATCAACAACACATTTGTCCCAGGAACCGTTAACGAACGTACAGTGGTTCAAGAAGTTTTGCAAAGGAGATGAGAGACTTGAACATGAGGACCATAGTGGCCAGCCATTGGAAACTGACAACGACCAATTGAGAGCAATCATCAAAGCTGATCCTGTTATAACTAGATGAGAAGTTGCCAAAGAACTCAACATCGACCATTCTAAGGTCATTTGGCATTTGAAGCAAATTGGAAAGGTGAAAAAGCTCGATAAGTGGGTACTTAATGAGCTGACTGAAAATAAAAAAAATCGTCCTTTTGAAGTGTCTTCTCTTATTTTATGCAACAAACCATTTCTCAATCAGATTATGATGTGGGACAATAAGTGGATTGTATACGACAACCAGTAACAACCAATTCAGTGGTTTGACCGCAAAGAAAATCCATTGCACTTTCCAAAGCTAAACTTGCACCCAGAAATGGTCATGGTCATTGTTTGGTGTTCTGCTGTTGGTCTGATGCACTACAGCTTTCTGAATCCCTGTGAAACCATTCCATCTGAGAAGGATGCTCAGCAAATCCATGAGACACACTGAAATCTGCAACGCCTGCAGCCATCATTGGTCAATGGAAAGGGCTTGATTTTCCTCCTCGACAACGCCCAACTGCACGTCGCACGAGCAATGTTTCAAAAGTGGAACAAATTGGTCTACAAAGTTCTGCCTCATCTGCCATATTCACCTGACCTCTTGAGGTAACTAAAATAAATTTGTTCTTTGCAAACTCTATTTGTCCCATGTTTATCCTGCTGTTTATTACCAATACGCCCTACCAAACAGTCCACCTTATCCTGCAGCCCAGAGCATCTATCTGATTGAGATGCAATTACTTCATGCGCAATCATCTTTGCCTCTTTTGAAGTCTTGGTTGCATCCTTTAAAGTCACAACTTCCTTCTCTAAGTCCGCCACTTTACTCTGTAATACAACAGCTTCATGGTTAAGAGATCTAAGACCAGCAGCAAATAGACATCCCAATCTCCCCGCTAATTTGCGAGAAGAATTACAAGCCACTCTCCATGGAAACTTTAGCATGGCCGTGTCAATTACTTGGGGGGTAACAACTGCCCCTTCATCAATCTCTGGCCATGCCTCTGGCAGAGCCAATTCATATAGGAGAGAAGCCACAAGGGTCCAGGGCTCCGTACTGGGCCATCCCAGAACATGGGGAGTCACCCTCAAGGCCTCCCCTGTCCCCAATGTTTTTTTAAAAAGCCACAGCATGGCTGTTTCTAGCAACTGCCGACCAAATGTGAGCACAGGTGCAGGCAGGTCGCAAGAAGAGCCAGAGACCACAGATGTAATTGCGAAGAGCAAATTTATTTTAGTTACCTCGATACCAGGGGATCTCCAAAGTAGCACCTGAGCTCCCGGACAGAGGCAATGCAAGCAGGGATGCAGGCACTGAAAATGTTCAGACCTGGTAGAAGATCACTGGGCCGGCTGCGTTCACCTGTATTTCAAGGCTTAGAGCAGATGCAGCCTCCTGGTGTGCTCTGCTCTTTCTCACAACAAAGCAGGAATCTCAGGCACAACGATAAGATGCCTTAGAGTTTCTCTCAGTCCTATGTTATCTCACACAGAGGTTTTACTTGTCAAGCACACAAGGTCAGTAAAACAATTAGTGTGATGTATGTGTTTTCTTTATACCCCAGCGGCAGGTCACTTGAGCATGTTTACATTTCTCCTCCTCGCCACTCTTCCACAGTTTCCATACGTACCCTCATTGTAAAAAATGTCTTCCTTATATCTAGTCTGAATCTCCCCTCTTTTAGTTTAAAACCATTACCCCTGGATGGAGTGTTACAGGTGGTGTCTCACCAGAGCAGAGTAGAGGGGCAGAATCACTTCCCTTGATCTGCTGGCCATGCTTCTTGTTATGAAGCTCAAGATATGGTTGGCTTTCTGGACTGTGAGTGCACATTCACAGTATCACAGTATGTTTGGGATTGGAAGGGACCTCAAAAGATCATCTAGTCCAATCCCCCTGCTGGAGCAGGAACGCCTAGGTGAGGTCGCACAGGAACATGTCCAGGCGGGTTTTGAATGTCTCCAGAGAAGGAGACTCCACAACCTCCCTGGGCAGCCTGTTCCAGTGCTCTGTTACCCTCACTGAGAAGAAGTTTTTTCTCAAATTTAAGCGGAACCTCTTGTGTTCCAGCTTGATCCCATTACCCCTTGTCCTGTCATTGTTGGCCACCGAGAAGAGCCTGGCTCCATCCTCATGGCACTCACCCTTTATATATTTATAAACATTAATGAGGTCCCCCCTTAGTCTCCTCTTCTCCAAACTAAAGAGCCCCAGCTCCCTCAGCCTTTCTTCATAAGGGAGGTGCTCCACTCCCTTAATCATCTTGGTTGTCCTACGCTGGACCCTCTCCAGCAGTTCCCTGTCCTTCTTGAACTGAGGGGCCCAGAACTGGACACAATATTCCAGATGTGGTCTCACCAGGGCGGAGTAGAGGGGAAGGAGAACCTCTCTCGATCTACTAGCCACTCCCCTTCTAATACACCCCAGGATGCCATTGGCCTTCCTGGCCACAAGGGCACAGTGCTGGCTCATGGTCATCCTGTTGTCCACCAGGACCCCCAGGTCCCTTTCCCCTACACTGCTCTCTAATAGGTCATTCCCGACCCTATACAGGAACCTGGGGTTGTTCCTGCCCAGATGCAGGACTCTACACTTTCCCTTGTTAAATTTCATCAGGTTATTCCCCGCCCAACTCTCCAGCCTGTCCAGGTCCCGCTGGATGGCAGCACAGCCTTCTGGTGTGTCAGCCACACCTCCCAGCTTAGTGTCATCAGCAAACTTGCTGATAGTACACTCTATTCCCTCGTCTAAATCGTTAATGAATATATTGAATAATATTGGCCCCAGCACTGACCCCTGAGGCACTCCACTAGATACTGGCCTCCAACTAGACTCAGCACCATTGACTACCACTCTCTGGCTTCTCTCCTTAAGCCAGTTTGCAACCCACCTCACTAGTCTATTGTCTAGACCACACTTCCTCAACTTAGCTCTGAGGATGCTGTGGGAGACTGTGTCAAAGGCTTTACTGAAGTCAAGGTAGACCACATCCACCGCTCTGCCATCATCCATCCACCTTGTTACATTACCTTGTTACATTGCCAGCTCATGTCCAGTTTTTCATCCACCAGTACCCCCAAGTCCTTCTCTGCAGGGCTGCTCTCAATCCCTTCATCCCTCAGACTGTATTGATACCAGGAGTTGCCTGGATCTTGCACTTGGCCTTGAGGTTCACACGGGCCCACTTCTTGAACTTGTTCAGGTACAGGTCCCTCTGGATGGCATCTCTTCCCTCAGGTGTGTCAACTGCACCACTCATCTTGGTGTCATCCGCAAATTTGCTGAGGGTGCACTCAATCCTACATGTACATGTACAATTTAAAAGATCTTTTTCTTTATTTCAAAACATTGTTGTAGTCACTTGAATAATTTTCTTGTGGATAAATATCACTTGGATGGAGGAGTTTGCAGGATCACCTTTGGTCTCCTTGAAGTTGCCCAGGCACTTTCAGTTGGACAAACTCTGCACAGCCTAGCTTTTATGAATTATGTTTGTTTTTTATTTTTCCCTTATCAGGATGACCAGTCATATGTTTCATAAGTAGTTTTTTGATTAAGAGTGTAGCAAATGAGCTCCATTCATTCCTTGTTTGGTTCGCCACCCTTCCTGGGTACTAACACTTAATTAGTCATTGTCCAATCTGAGGAATTTGAGTGGCTTGTTGTTTTTGTTTGTTTATTCCATCCCATCAGTAAGTAGAGCAGTGTAAGATGTATCTTCAAACACAACATACTCCTGCTCTGGCAGGGGGATTGGACTAGATGATCTTTCAAGGTCCCTTCCAATCCCTAACATTCTGTGATTCTGTGATGATGTGAAATGTCTATGTTGTAAAATTGCTCATTATGGATAACAGAAGTTAAAACATTGCACCATTATTAAATTCATATTGATTGTGCAATGCGAGACAACACTCTTCTAAATTACTTCTCAGAAAAAGAGAGGGACAGATTGAAATTGTAGCTAGGAATATCTCTGAAGTTTGAAGGTGAAATTAAACTCTCTTCTAGGAAAAAGGAAAGTAGGATAAAATTTGAAAATACAATGTATTTAAGCCATTTTCAAATAAAGCTGTCTGAAAATCAACAACTGCAGTTGTATAGGGCTCATGCAACTGTTGTGCTGTCAGCCTAGACATATACTACCCATTCTTCTGAGCATTAGTTTTCTAGTTTGGGTTTCACTGAATAAAAATTTAAAAATAAAATTCAAGTTCTAGAAAGATTTCTATGTAGGCAAAAATACCAGCCTTGTTCCCTTTTGTTAAAGTCAACATCTGCTAAGCTTCACAATTTCTGGCTTTACTGTGAATATTTCCAGTTACTGCAAACTAGGTAATGTTGGGGTTTTTTCCCCCCTTTTACTTAGCATATTTTGCTGTAGCGATAAGAAAAGAGCCAAGTAACGATGTTTTAAAGTACTATTTTGTTTGGATCAATTCAGGCCAAGCCTTGACAGCTTGTATTTGTATGAACTATTTTCTTTCACATTTTTTTAAAATTAAAAGAACTTTAAAATTTTGCTGCTGGAAGCTAAGCCTTTTGGTATCCACTGATAGTGTCCAAATGTGCATAGTTTTTTGCACATTCAAGCATTTATAGCTGCTGTCCAGAAAGATATACCAAATAATTTCATGCTGCTCACATATATTGCAACTTCAGAGCATATATTGCTCTCTCTCCAGAGAAGGAGACTCCACAACCCCCCTGGGCAGCCTGTTCCAGTGTTCTGTCACCCTCACTGAGAAGTTGTTTCTTCTCAAATTTAAGTGGAATCTCCTATGTTCCAGTTTGCACCCATTGCCCCTTGTCTTATCATTGGTTGTCACCGAGAAGAGCCTGGCTCCATCCTCGTGACACTCACCCTTTATATATCTGTAAACATTAATGAGGTCACCCCTCAGTCTCCTCTTCTCCAAACTAAAGAGACCCAATTCCTTCAGCCTTTCCTCATAAGGGAGATGCTCCACTCCCTTAATCATCTTCGTGGCTCTGCACAGGACTCTCTCCAGCAGTTCCCTGTCCTTCTTGAACTGAGGGGCCCAGAACTGGACACAATATTCCAGATGTGGTCTCACCAGAGCAGAGTAGAGGGGGAGGAGAACCTCTCTTGACCTACTAACCACCCCCCTTGTAATACACCCCAGGATGCCATTGCCTTCTTGGCCACAAGGGCACATATACAAACATACATTTTAGGGGATTTGGAGGAAGGAATTAGAGTAATTTATGGAATTCAGCCACATGAAATGAAAGCAAAGACATTTCTGTTAGAAACCTGGCTTCAGCTAGTGTCTGCCTAACCACTTTTGAGTCTAATGAATAGCAGTGGAGCCTGGTGTTAAGTAATGCAGCGATGAGGAACAATTCATACAGATGCAGACGGAGACACACAAGCACAGAGTTCTTGGTAGCAGCGAGAGTAGAGCTAGGCAGAGCTGAGCCAGGCTGAGCTGATTTTTATTAACAGTTTTCAATTTATAGGTTTGCAGATACGGGGCTGGACCAAGAGGTTACACAGGGTGTTTTTTCAAAAAATGTTATCCCAAACACACCATGCTCATATTGTGACTGTTTTCAGTCACATTCCCATGCATATCTTGTGGGCAGCATTCCGACCCACTCATTCACATGCCCAGGCCCAACATTCACATATCATACATACGGGGGCAGTCTTCCAACCCGAGATATCATTCTCACTGGCCTGGGCTATCACTCCTTACACTCATAAAAAACATACTTCTATATAACCTGTCCAAGGCTGTTTAGCTGGAACTGCATATCCTGCCATTCCCACAAAGAAGTGCAGGGAATCATCAAAAGTAATAAAACTGAGATTAGACCAAAGCAGCATCTGGGAATGAACTAATAAGTAGCAGACAGGAATGTGTACTAATTATTGAATTGTTAATATCTTGCATGTGTTGTTTGAGTACAGGTGGTGTGACTAAGGGAAGGCAGTAGCACAGCCCGCAGCCCTGGATTTTGTCCATCACAGATTCTGTATTAAATCTCCAGCTGCTTTATAACTTTCCTAATACAACATATTCCCATGCAAAATCTGCCTGTCTGACTGAGCACACCACTTCTTTCAGATGTCACCAAATTTATGTAACAGCCTAGGGTTCCTGCTAAACTGGACTGAAAGCTTAGAAGAGTTGGACAGTGTTTCACTGCTACTAAAATATTTGCATTGTGTACATCAGACACTCAAGTTCATCAATGTGCTTTGATTGTTTCTTTCCTGTATGTACAGGAGGAACATTTAGTTGAGATGATGTTGCAGCATTACCTTCACACAGCATTCCATGGTGTCTTTTATCCTTAGGGAAGACTGTTCTTCAGTCTGTTCTTCCTTTTTATAGATCAGGAGACTTTGAAGCATTGTTTTGTTTTCTGTACAAGGTGTGCCAAAGAAATACAGAGTGAGCATACTTCACCAGCCAAAAAAACCCTCTTCATCCTGAATTTTACATGTATATTATCTGAAGTATCAAAGTTGTGAAATTAAGCATAATACTAATCAACCTGTTGAATGGAATAATATTTAGTGTTTGCACTTCAAGTTTTCAAAGCTATAGTGACATAAGCTAATTAATTTTCTGGAAGCACAGGAAGCAATAAAAATCTTGTAGTGCTTTGAATGTGATATAGCAGGATAACATAATCAGCTTACATGTCTGCATGAGAAACAGTCTTGAATAGTAGCTGGAGTAATAGTGTAGTAAGTGAAGCCATCATTTTTCTTTATGAAGCCTTCCAAATTCAATGCTTTTGCCATCAATATCTGTTTAAAATGCAGAAAATTCACCTGTTATCATCATTGCTGTTTGCATAATTTTCAGTTTATGTCCTGTTCTGCTATTTACTATCAATGAAAAATCATAGGATTATGCCAAGGGAATTTGTCTCTCCCACCTAGTAGCCTTGTGAAGCTCTCATGGAAATTTTTTATTTCTCATGTCAGTCTGAATGTTGCCTTCATGTAAGGGAAATATTTTAATTGCTTTTAAGTTGTATGAAATGGAATTTGTCTTTCAAGAGTATTTGTCGGTATCAAATACTTCATGGACAGTCTGCTAATGTAGTTGTCAATCCATTATGAAAATTTTTGGTTAGAGTGAGTGACAAGCAAAGATGCACTGAAGGACCTCACATCAACATCCCTTTGACCTGAGAATGGAATTACATTTATGATTTCATCAAGAGCATATGTCAGGGACAATCACATTTTGTTGTGGCTCCTGTCACAGGGCCACTGAGAAGGAAGGTAGCAGGGTGCAGGCCACCAGCTTGATTATGGTGGTCTGGATGTGCCCTATGACATTTGGGATTTCCTCACCCCCGTCTTAAGCTATCCAATGACCAGATGCTATCACACTAAAGAATTTACATTTGAAAAGAGAAAGGGGAAGTGTGCTGTAGCTCTTCTGGGCTTTGTCCATTCTCCTGTACATTATTTTTGCTAGGCTACCAGGACTCTGATTAGGTTTTTCCTATTCTTATTTTGCTCTCAGACTCTAGTAATGAGAAAGTGTGATTTCTTTTCCCTAACTCTGTGGATTTTGAAACATATCTTGTCACAATCTGTTTTGCTTTGTAACATATTTTACTTTGGACACAAACACTCACCCATCTGATTCCAGTGGTAGCAGTGGTTTGGTCAGCCTCCTTGGTGCAGAGTGGGAACACTTGAAATCTTGAAATGTTTCCTGGGCTAGAGAGATTGTTTCCCACCCAGCTCTCGCTAGCAGTCACATATTTATCCATGGAATCCCCATATGGCTTTGTGGGTGGTAATGTGTAGAGGGCAGCTTTCCCACCACAACAGTTTTCCCCAATACAGATGTATTTCTCTTTTGCTCTACAGAATTTTCTTAATCACTACCAAACTTAGGCCTGGTGTTTGCATTTACTGTATGAGGGAATAGCCTATATTGAACCTTAAAGCTCCTTGTATACACATTTGTTACTTTTTGTCTTTAAAACTGGATAATTATTCTGAAAGTTTTCTCATCCTGACTAGAGGCAGAAGAGAATGTACTAAAACCTGGCACCAAGACTTGCGTTACAAACTCCGGCCTGGAGGCAAATTGGTGACTCTGAGAGTTGAAAACCTCAGCCATACAGAAAGCAAAGAACCAACAAAAAAGCAGAGTCCTCTGGCTGACTCCTGTAGTTGAGAGCGCTGAAGTGCTCTGTGTACATAGCATGGGGCAGACAGCAGTCAACTTTTAGCATCTTTGTCAGCTCTAAAGTAAGCACTCCTCAGAAATACATGACACAAAAGTATGAGAGCAACAGGGTCACCCTGAAATTGATAACTACCAGTTTGAAAATGTCTTCCATTATATAAAGATTGGCCAGAACCAGACCAAGTGTCATATATCTTGCCCTGTTAACTTGTGAGCTGAATCCAGGAATCTGAGATGTGTACCTGTCTTTTGTTATTAATATGCTCCAAGGGGCTGAGAAGTCTTTTAGTCCCAGTCCAGTAGATACAGATCTTAGCTCAGTTAGAAGATGCCTCTCTGGCAAATACCACTTATTCTCATCCTTTGAGGAAATATTGTTCTTATATTGTGGGGGAAAAGGAAAAGAATAAGACATAGTTAATATATCCTGTCCTCACTTGATACTTAGGATGGAAGAGGCATTTAATGCACACTGTGGCCTTCCACTGCAGCCTGATCCAAAGTCAAATGTTGTGGCTGGAGATAGCAGGTACTCACCTCTCATTCTCTTGTAAGGTGCATGGAGTACCACTATCCCACTCCCATCATACTCATGGGGCCTAAGCAGACTGAGTTTTTCTTCATTTCATGGTGCTCATTGGAGTCTTCATCCCCTGTCCTGGATTTGGTTAAAACAAATTCTTTTAGTGAATTTTCCTTTCACCTAAGTTCTTCTAAGTAACTGCATTTTTCTGAAGTTGGCTGCATGTTTTTCAGACAGTGTCCTCTCTAGAGCTGATAACACCTGCTGTTTATAGTTTTACTGAGCTAATGGTAGGAAAGGTATGAAGAAAAGGCCCATGTTTATATTTTATTGATATAGTAACCAAGGTCGCTGATAGACCTCCTATGTTCGACAAATCATAAAATTGTTGTAAAATCATTTGGGAGATTCAATATGGGTTTTGTATATTTTGCATTCTTTCTCTTGTTATTATAGTAAACCTGTTATAATTGTCCAACTTGTAAGTCTCTTTTCCTTTTCCTCCTTTTCCCTTTCCTCAGTGGGGAGGGCAGGGTTAATAGAGAGCATCTGCCACACTTTATTTTTGCCCTGCAATAAATAGTGACATCCCCACAGACCCAAATTATTTTTAAAACAGTAGTTTTTAACAATATTATATGACGATCTTATATGAAATGTAAAAGCCGCTAGAAGTATAGCTGTCCATGCAAAAACCTCACAATGGCACGCCAATGCATATAATCTGTTTCAAGTCTGGATTTTTGTTTTTAATTTTAGGATTGCCTTCATAGTATTTTTCTCCTTTGACTGCTTAAAAATCATATGCCTTTTAGTTGGACCTAAATTTGCATCTCACCATGTTTTGTTATTTCATAAATGCTACTTCCTAGCATAATGAAAGTACAAACAAAACAGGAGGAAAGATTGGTTGAGTCTAAACTCTATATGGAAGTGTTAAACACTGCCATTCAGATACTGCCATTCAACTTTCACTGATGGATACTGTTTAAGCAGAAAAAGATTAAACTTTGGTGTACTAAAGTACACCAAAGAAAATCAATAAGTTGTAATTCATAATTAATTTTATTTTAGTTCACATCAATAAGTTATCCCTACATTCACAATCTTTAGAAAACCAAAGCTGTGAATTAAAACTAGGTGCAAGTGTGTGTGTAAGCAAGCACCTAATGAATGCAACTTCCTTTTCTCTAATAAAACAGCCAGTAAAAGAATTTGGTTTGCTGCTGCTGCAATCAAAAGAATGATTGCCCTAAATTTTGTATGTTGTTTGCAAGTTAGAGACATTAGATAGGTTCTCATCTATAGTAACATTACAGAACCACAGAATCACAGAATGGTTAGGGTTGGAAGGGACCTCTGGAGATCATCTAGTCCAACCCATCTGCTAAAGCAGGTACACCTAGAGCAGATTGCACAGGAATGTATTGAGGTGGGTTTTGAATGTCTCCAGAGAAGGAGACTCCACAACCTCTCTGGGCAGCTTGTTCCAGTGCTCTGTCACCCTCAAGGTAAAGAAGTTTTCTTCATATTCAGATGGAACTGCTGCTCACCATTGTAGGGAGGAAATTTGTGCTGTCAAAGCTCAATTAGAATTGAATCTGGCCAGTACTGTGAAGGACAATAAAAAAAAAGTCTTTTTGAAATATATTAATGGCAAAAGGCACACTAGAAATAACATTGGGCTGTTATTTGATTACTATGGTCACCTTATTAACAGGGACACAGACAAAGTTGAGATGTTTAATGCTTTCTTTGCCTCGGTCTTCAACACTGATGATAGACTTGGGGGCCCCCATAACCCTGGGCTAGAAAACCATGGCTGAAAGAATGATAAACTCCCAAACAATCCAGAACTTGTACAGGTTTTGGTATTCAGACTAGATCCCTACAAGTCAATGGGGCCTGATGGGATTCATCCAAGTGTGCTTAAAGAGCTGGTTGATGTCATTGTGACACTTCATGATTTTTCAATGCACCTGGGAATCTGGAAAGGTCCCAGAAGACTGGAAGCTGGCAAACGTTGTCCCAGTCTACAAGAAGGGCAACAGGGATGACCTGTGAAGGGTTTGGAGAGGAGCCGTAAAGTGACTTGGTTCATTCAGCCTGCAGGAGATTAAGAGGAGTTACAGACCCAAGCCTGACAGTGTTCAAGAAGAGACTGGACAACACCCTCAGACACATAGTGTGAACTGTGGGGTTGTCATCTGCAAGGACAGGAGTTTGACTCGATGATCCTTGTGGATCCCTTCCAACTCAGGACATTCTATGATCTGACGATGTCTATCTTGCCATTTTATTCCTAAAACTGAATCTCCTGTGCAGGTCCCTTGACTTTACTTATTTTTATAGCAAAACTGTTTTTCAGAGGGATTTGGACTATTTTCTTCCCTTTCTCAAAAACTTCTTCTGCTGTATTGCCCCACATGATGTTGTCATCATTGTATTGCAGGTGTTCTGGAGCTTCACCCTGTTTAGATGCATTCTTGATCAGTCTTTGGCAATTGGTAGTGCTGGTGTACTGGATGCCCCTCCAAGTGAAAGCAAACTATCACCTGCACTCTCCTGCTGAAAGAATTAAGAAAAATGCATTAGCAATATCATTTGTGGTATATCACTTGACTGCCTTTCACTCCAGTTCTTATTGAAGTTCTAGCATGTCTAGTATGGCAGCACGTAGCAGCGGTGTGACTTCATTCAGGCCAAGATAGTCTACTCTTAGCCTCCACTCTCCATTGGACTTCTGCACTGGTGATATGGAACTGGTAAATGGTGAACGAGTCTTGCTGATCACTCCTTGGCTCTCCAGTCAATGAATCAGCTTATGGATGGGAATCAGAGAGTCTCGATTGGTGCAATATTGCTGACAGTGCACTGTCCTGGTAGGAATCAGCATCTGCTGTTCTTTGACCCTCAGCAACCCAACAACAGAAGGGTCTTCTGAGATACTGGGCAAGGTAGACAGCTGTTTAATGTCTTCTGTCTCCAAGGCTGCTATAAAAAAAGTCCAACAATACCTTTTTGGGTCCTTAAAATACCCTCTCCTGAGGTAGTCTATACCAAGGATGCACGGAGCCAGTCACAATGGGCTGCTTTTGCCACTCATTCCCAGTTAGGCTCACTTCAGCCTCCAATACAGTTAGCTGTTGGCATGCCCCTGTCACTCCAGAAATACAGATGGGTTCTGCCTCTCTACAGCTCAATGGCATTAGGGTACACTATGCACCAGTGTCTACTAGAGCCTTATACTCCTGTGGGTCTGGTGTTCCAGGTCATCAGATCCACACAGTCCAATAAACCCAGCTGCCCCTTTCCTCCACCTGGCTGGAGGCAGGGCCTCTCTAGTCCTGATGATAGTATTTGTTACCGATGAATGCCTTTATGTGGCACATATGAGTTCAAATCTCATCCTTGATACTCGCTGCTTGTAAATACAAATCAGAATTTCCTTCCATAGTATCAGAAGTGATATCAGCCCTTCTACTCTGTCTGGGAAATGGCCCACTGAAGACTGGAGCACCAGTTTTTCTGGAAGAACCTTTATTTGTGATTGTTTCTCCTTGCAACTCATGTACCTGTGCCTCTGGGTGAAGGTAAGTTTTCCATCTCACTTCCTCATATACTCTACTTGGTCATGCAAGTAAAACCACAGGGTGCCCGGTGGGGTGTACCCTCTATATCCCCAGCAGGGAAGAAGACCAGCCTGGCTGAGCAGAGAGCTTTGGCTGGAACTCAGGAAGTAAAAGAGAATTTATGACCTTTCGAAGAAGGGGTGGGTGTTGGAATGATAAAGGACTCAGCATTCCGATTCAATGTGAATCACGCAAAGCCATTTATTACAGAAACCAGCCTCCTTATATATGCAACTATATTCTAATCACACGTCCACGCTCCAAGCATGGATTCGCTAAATGAGTATCATGGGCTGTCCACGCGCTGGAGTCTCACTGATGATAGGTCCGATGATTCACGTCACATTGAGGCCCTGTACGCCCCTCTTTCTCACAGCAGATTCTGTTCTCAGCTTCTCAAAGCGGCCTTGAGATTCCTTTGAGCCTGACTAATTCAGCAACAAATCTTTATCTATCAAAACCCCTCCACAGGTGGGCAAATCAGGAGGACTACAGGGATGCCACGAAGTTATGCAGGGACAAAATTAAAAGGGTCAAAGCCCACCTAGAGTTGATTCTGGCTACTGCCATAAAAGGCAACAAAAAATGTTTTTATAAATACACGGGCAACAAAAGGAGGGCTAAGGAGAATCTCCACCCTCTGGTGGATGCAGGGGGAAACACAGTGACAGAGGATGAGTGAAAGGCTGAGGTACTAAATGCCTTCTTTACCTCAGTCTTTAATAGTAAGACCAGTTATTCTAGGAGTACCCAACCCCCTGAGGTGGGAGACAGGGACGAGGAGCAGAATGAAGGCCAAATAATCCAAGGGGAAATGTTTAGCAACCTGCTACACCACTTACATATGCACACGACTATGGGGCCAGATAGAATCCGCACAAGGGTGCTGAGGGAGCTGGTGGAGCAACACGACTGGTGAAGGGACTTGAACATAAGACCTATGAGGAGAGGCTGAGGGAGCTGGGGTTGTTTAGTCTAGAGAAGAGGAGGCTTAGAGGTGACCTCATCACTCTCTAGAACTACCTGAAGGGAAGTTATAGCCAGGTGGGGATTGGTCTCTTCTCCCAGGCAGTTAGCAATAGGACAAGGGGGCATGGGCTTAAACTCTACCAGGGGAAATTTAGGCTGGATATTAGAAAGAAATTCTTTACAGAGAGAGTGATCAGGCATTGGAATGGCCTGCCCAGGGAGGTAGTGGACTCGCCGTCCCTAGAGGTTTTTAAACTGAGACTGGACATGGCACTTAGTGCCATGATCTAGTAAACGGACTAGAGTTGGACCAAGGGTTGGACTCGATGATCTCTGAGGTCTTTTCCAACCCAGTCGATTCTGTGTGATTCTGTGGAGGTGCTCACCAAGCCACTTTCCATCATTTATCAGCAGTCCTGGCTAACCAGGGAGGCCCCAGTTGAGTGGAAGTTGGCAAGCCATAGAATAGTTTGGGTTGGAAGGGACATTCAAAGGTCATCTAATGCAACCCGCATGTAATAAGCAAGGACATCTTCAACTAGATCGGGATGCTCAGAGCCCCGTCCAGCTTGGCCTTGAATGTTACCAGGGATGAGGCATCTATCACCTCTCTGAGCAACCTGTTCCAGTATTTTATCACCCTCATTGTAATATGACACCCATCTACAAGAAGGGCCAGAAGGAGGATCCAGGAAATTACAGGCCTGTAAGTCTGACCTTGGTAATGGGGAAGGTCATGGAGCAGATCATCCTGAGTGCCATCATGCCACACATACAAGACAACCAAGTGATCAGACCCAGTCAGCATAGGTTTATTAAAGGCAGGTCCTACTTGACTAATGTGATATCCTTCTATGACAAGGTGACCCACTTAGTGGATGAGGGAAAGGGTGTCGATGTTTTCTTCCTAGACTTTATTGAAGCCTTTGACACTGTTTCCTACAGAATTCTCCTGCAGAAACTGGCTGCTCATGGCTTGGATAGGAATACTCTTTGCTGGGTAAAAAACTGGCTGGAGGGCCAGGCCCAAAGAGTTGTGGTGAATGGAGTTAAATCTAGTTGGCAGCTGGTCACAAATGGTGTTCCCCAGGGCTCAGTATTTGGGCCAGTTCTGTTTAATCTGCTTATCAATGATCTGGACAAGGGGATCGAGTGCAGCCTCAATGAGTTTGCAGACAACACCAAGTTGGGTGGGAGCATTGATCTGCTTGAGGATAGGAAGGCTCTACAGAGGAATCTGGACCAGCTGGATCAATGGGCTGAGGCCAATTGTATGAGGTTCAACAAGGCCAAGTGCCGGGTCCTGCACTTGGGTCACAACAAAGCCATGCAATGCTGCAGGCTTGGGAAAGAGTGGCTGGAAAGACACCTGATAGAAAAGGACCTAAGGGCGCTGGTCAACAGCCAGCTGAATATGAGCCAGCAGTGTGACCAGGTGGCTAAAAAGGCCAACAGCGTCCTGATGTGTATCAAGAATAGTGTGGCCATCAGGACTAGGGAAATGATTGTCCCCCTTTACTCAGCACTGGTGAGGCCCCACCTCAAATACTGTGTTCAGTTTTGGGCCCCTCATCATAAGAAAGACATTGAGGTACCAGAGCGAGTGCAGAGGGTGACAAAGCTGGCAAAGTGTCTGTAGCACAAGTCTTATGAGGAGCAGCTGAGGAAACTGGGGCTGTTTAGCGTGGAGAAAAGGAGGCTGAGGGGAGACCTTATACCTCTCTACAGCTATCTGTAGCATGGAGGGTGTTGATCTCTTTTCCCAAGTAACAAGTGATAGGACAAGAGGAAATGGCCTCAAGTTGTGCCAGGGGATGTTTAGATTGGATATTAGGAAAAATTTCTTCACGGAAAGGGTTGTCAGGCATTGAAACAGGCTGCCCAGGGAAGTGGCTGAGTCACCATCCCTGGAGGTGTTTCAGAGATGTTTAGATGAGGTTCTTAGGGACATGGTTTAGTGCCCCTGTTAGCTTAACAGTTGGACTCAATGACATTGAGGGTCTCTTCCAACCAAAATGATTCTATGATTCTATCCTCTCTTGAGCATTAATATGCTTGCTCCTAATAGCTGAGATACTGATCCATACAGTCTGGGAGTAGGACATACCCTCTTTGAATTGCTGAAACTCCCTGGGCATTTTTCTAAGATGTCATATCTGGTAGTTTCTGAACAGCTGAGATGAGGAAATAAGACAGGTATTCTTCATATTGCTGGAGTTCAGCAGCCAATTCCTCTGCCATTGTCACCTCTCTGTCTTTCCAGTTCAGTACTGTCACTGACTTTCCATATGATAACAGTGGGCTCTGTACAACCTTCCGCCACATGGGTCATGAGCACTGGATTTCATCTGGATCTTTGAGTAACTGCACGTGTTCTAGGTCACTATAAATCACCTCTAGCACAGCTAATTCTCTCAGGTACTGGATACCTCTCTCCACAGTAGTCTATTTGCCCAGGATTACATATAATATTTTCCTTGAAGTGATACCTTTCCTTTATGCCTGACAGGAGTTGTCTCCAGAGACTGAGGACTTGTGCCCCTTTTCCAATTGCTTTGTCTATACATTTTGCCCTAGAAAGGGATTTCAGCTGCTTGGCTTCCTTACCGTCTAATTCCAGGCTATTGGCCCCGTTATCCCAGTGTCCTTGTTTTGGTTAAAAAAAGACCAGTTCTCTGTTAGAGAATTTTCCTTTCAACTAGGTTCTTCTAAGTAACTGCATTTTTCTGAAGTTGGCTGCATGTTTTTCAGATGCTCCAGAGCTGATAACGCCCATTGTCTACGGTTTTACCAAGCTAACGGTAGGAATGGTATGTAGAAAAGGCCCAGGTTTATCTTTTACTGCTATAGCAGCCAAGGCCACTGATAAACTTTATATGTCACATAAGTGAGAGGGTCATACTTGCAGGGAGGGGCAGACAGAACAGGTGACCCAAACTGACCAACAAGATATTCCATGCCATCCACATCATACACAGTTTAAAGCTAGGAGATCATGAGGATCTTGCTCTCTTTGTCCAGTGCTGGTGTCTGAAGAGTACCCTGCCCGTTCTCCTGCCTGCAATCCTGATCCTGGTTCCAGTCCATGGATCCCTGAATCCAGTTCCTGTCTAGTGCTGAATCCAGTCCAGGACTTCCTGGTGTCTGCCCTGCAACTTCTGGCACAATGCCAGTCCCTGCAGCCAGCCAGTCCTTTCAGCAGGCTGTGCTACTTCAGGAAATTCTGTATTGTTTTTTTGCATTATTTTATGTCATGACTAGTATTATTAAGAAAGCTTTTTTTTTAACTTTTCAACTTGTAAGTCTCTTTCTCTCTCTTTCCCTTTCCTTAGTGGGGAAAGGTGGGGGTTAATAGAGAGCATCTGCCACATTTTATTGTTGCCCTGCAATAAATGGTGATGCCCAGCATTGGAGTGGCCAGGGGAAAATGTACTCGCCTGGATGAAGGCCGAAATCTTTTTGCATATCTCGAAGCTCTCTCAGGGACAGGTTATTGTCTCCTCTTCTTCCTCTTCCTCCTCCCTTTCTTATGATGGCCCTGCTTTTTTGTCATCCCTTAATAAACAAGCTGACTTTCACTTCCAAGCTTTCTTCTTTTGTATAGGGGTGACTGATATCAACACTGATTGCTCCTCTGGCCCACCTGCAGTGCCTATTGCAGGGATTGGAGTAACCACAGTGCTTGTCATTTTGTTGTCAGATCCAGAGACCGTCTCTTCCTTTTGAGGGTACCGAATAGTGTTAAACAGGGCTTGGTAGGTATGGGCCAGGCCCCAGCATATTGCAGTGATTTGTGTCTCCCTGGAATTGCCAGGGTGACAGCATACTTCTTTCAAATGTTCTACTAGTTTTTCAGGATTCTGGACCTGTTCAGGGGTGAAGTTCCAAAACACTGGAGGTGCCCACTGCGGGAAGAAATACCATCAGAGTTCCAGACCTGAGCGGACGGAGGAAGAAATGCAGCCGACTCAATATGAGTGATAAAGCATACTTCAACTTTATTGCCCGAGATAGCGTGCATTTATACCAAATACCATAATTATGCATACTTGTCTCTATCTAATAGGCTAAGCACTAAGAGGTTACATTTACTTACTCCACCTACTTGGGTTTAGTTAGCTATGCGCATCCCACATTCTTCTGACTCTTATCTCTTCAAGGATATCCTGACCCTGCCTTAGTTAGTACTTTTCCGTTCCCCCCTTTCCCACGGCCTAATAGACAAGCTAACTAAGGCCTACTTATGTCAACTAAAATGGGCTCTGCTCGTACAGTTGCTCGGTGGACTCATGTCCGTGCTCCTTGAGCCAATCCCCGACAGCCCACTGTCTTAGACATTTGCCCGTGCTATTCCACACACCCTGCCACTCATAACTATCTGGCCTCAGGGCAGATCTCTGGATGATATTCTGAAATTGCTTGCTAACCTTAGACAAAACTGGAACAATATGCAATATGCCCAAGAAATGCCAATAGAAGTATTAGGTTGGTGCAAAAGGAACTGTGGTTTTTGCATTGTTGAAATTTGCCGTTTAATATTGAAATACATTCTTAAATAAATGTGGTTATGTAATACATCATTTTAATGTGCTTTTCTTGCTTTATGGTTTTTGCTAATGACTCATTACTTTCTGTTTATTTTATATTTATTTTAGACTATGGGAATGATGTTAGACAAAAAGCAAATTCAAGCGATTTTCTTATTCGAGTTCAAAAAGGGTCGTAAAGCAGCAGAGACAACTCACATCAACAATGCATTTGGCCCAGGAACTGCTAACAAACGTACAGTGCAGTGGTGGTTCAAGAAGTTTCACAAAGGAGAAAAGAGCCTTGAAGATGAGGAGCATAGTGATCAGATTGTGACATGCGATGAAAAGTGGATTGTATATGACAACCCACAATGACCAGATCAGTGGCTGGACTGAGAAGAACCTCCAATGCACTTCCCAAAGCCAAACTTGCACCCAGAAATGGTCATGATCACTGTTCGGTGGTCTGCTGCTGGTCTGAACCACTATAGCTTTCTGAATCCCTGTGAAACCATTCCATCTGAGAAGGATGCTCAGCAAATCAATGAGATGATGCACCAAAAACTGCAATGCCTGCAGCCAGCATTTGTCAACAGAAAGGGCCCAATTCTTCTTCATGACAATGCCCGACTGCATGTCGCACAACCACCATTTCAAAAGTGGAACAAATTGGGTTACGAAGTTTTGCCTCATCCACTGTATTCACTTGACCTCTCGCCAACCGACCACCACTTCTTCAAGCATCTCGACAACTTTTTGCAGGGAAAATGCTTCCATGACCAGCAGGATGCAGAAAATGCTTTCCAAGAGTTCGTCGAATCCCAAAGCATGGATTTTTATGCTACAGGAATAAACAAACTTATTTCTCATTGGCAAAAATGTGTTGATTGTAATGGTTCCTATTTTGATTAATAAAGATGTGTTTGAGCCTAGTTATAATGATTTAAAATTCATAGTCCAAAACCGCAATTACTTTTCCACCAACCTAATATTTTAACTACTTAAGGATATTCAGGGTACTGATAAGTTACTGTAATGAAGGAGGAAACATCATGGAAGAAGGAAGCAAAGGTGCCATTCTGTATTTCCTCCATATAAACCTTTCAGAGGAAGAAGTATAATTACTAATTGTCTCCATGAGATGGTGCCTGAAGTACAGTACTGGCTTCAGTACAAAGCTCAAATACTACATTAAGCTCAAGGTCACTAATCTAATAAATTTCTCAGGCAAAACATCATTAACCAAAAGTCAACACCAGTGAGAGCAGAGCCAGGCACAGCTGAGCTGAGCCCTCTTTAATTAACTCTTTCTCAATTTATAGCTTTACAGATACAGCCCTGGACCAAGAAGTTAAACAGGATGTTTTTTTCAAAAAATGCTATTCCAAACACACCACACTCATCTTATGACTGTTTTCAGTCACGTTCTCATGCATATCTTTCAGGTGGTCTTCTGGTCCAACATTCACATACCCACACATCCATGGGGTGGTCTTCCAGCCCAAGATCCACACTCTCCTCCATGTATTCATCAGGTGGTTTTCCAGCCCAGGCTATCATTAATCACAAATATACAACTCTTTATAACCTGTCCAAGGCTGCTTCGTTTTGACTGATTGCTGTGATTTAATCATGTTAGTATTAGTCTTCCTTGACCGTCCAGATGGTCATGTTAGTATTGATCTTCTTTTATCATCCAGGTGGCTGGAGCTATACGTCCTGCCATTCCCACAAACATGTATGGCAAAAACATTAACATAGTACAGATCAAATAAACTAATATTGAGAACAGAGAAATTATTATAATGACCTGCAACTGTTAAGAGATATAAATTTCTTAATACACTGTAGTTAATCTGTTATTACCTTAAACTGTTCATGCCCCATGTTGAGTCCCAAAAAGATCTGTCATGGTTTAACCCCAGCTGGCAACTAGGACCATGCAGCTGCTCGCACCCTGTCCCCCCCCTCCCCCGCCCCAAGTGGCATGGGAGCGAGAATCAAAAGAGGGAAAAGAGAAAAAATAATGGGTTGAGATAAGAACAGTTTAACAGGACAGAAAAGGAAGAGAAAATAATAATAATAGTAATAGAATATACAAAACAAGTGATGCACAATGCAATTGCTCACTGCCCGTGTGGCGGTTGAGACGGACAAACGACATAGACCAAGTTCTTTCAAGATGAAAGTAATAGGTGACATTTATTGCTACAAGTGCATTTTTATACAATTCTACCAGTTCATGTGTCTTTTCACTATTGGTTACAAGTTACAGCACTAACATCTCATTGGTTAATTTTTCTATCATCCATGTTATTCTTCTATCCCCTTCTCTCTCACGGGTACATCTCTCCTCTCTCACGGGTACAACTCCATATCTCCGGATACTCCTTTACTCCCATATTTTCTGTCAAGGATTCCACAGACCCGCTGCAGTTTCCCACAATTCCCCCTTTTTTATTTGTGCTAAAAATGCTGCCCTCATTGTCCGCTGCAGGGCCCTTTGCAGCAGAGAAATCATGCATGGCAACATTAGTAACACAACCACAACAATCATCAAAACGATCAGTCCTGTTTTCACTACTGATAACAACCAAGCATGTGTGTAACGGGTTTTCCGGAGATGCCATAGCTAGGCATATGGAGTCCTGGCCAGTCATGTTGGCTAAAGTAATCCACATGTTAGTTTTTGTCTGTGCAGGCATCCAAGATGAAGCAGCTGCAGCAATCATCATTAGGAAGGCAACACAGGTTTCACATTTCGCGCAGGCAACCATTGTGGTCCTTGATCTGTAGAGATACAAGCATAGCCTCTCCCCCAGGTTAATAATTCATGTGGACCCGTCCATTGTCCTGTGCGCAAATCCCGCACCAACACTTTTGCCCCTGGACCCACCCTTTCTTGAGCCACTAAAGAGGAAAAGTGACGTAGAATGGGCGGCATCTGGGCATCATCAGAAACCTGCAAAAAGTTTAAAACATATGTGACTTTAGCCAAGCGTGCATCAGGTGGTTCACCCAACATTCCCCCTTTTTGTTTTAAAAGGAAACGCTTGAGTGTTCCATGAGCACGTTCCACAATACCTTGCCCTGTGGGAGAATGAGGAATACCTGTAACATGAGATACTCCCCAGAGCTGTAGAAATGAAGCAACTTTTCGGAATACATATGCTGAGCCATTGTCTGTTTTTTCCTGTTGCGGAACACCCAAGAAGGAAAATGCACGCTGCCAATGACGTATTACATCTCGTGCAGATTCTGCAGTATGAGCAGTGGCAACAATAGCAGAAGAAAAGGTGTCTATAGAGACATGAACATACTTCAAGCGCCCAAATTCAGGTACATGTGTAACATCAGTTTGCCAAATTTGCAAGGCTCGAAGGCCACGGGGATTGGTACCATAATAAGTAGGAATATGCTGACCTTGACAATCAGGGCACGCAGCAACAATAGCACGTGCCTCAGAATTTGAAATGCCAAAGTGTCGTCTCAAGGCACGATAGCCTTGATGATAGAAATGATGTGACACTATTGCCTGTTGTTTAACATCAGGAACAGGTCCTAAAGTCACTGCTGAAACTAGAGAATCTGCTTTTGCATTTCCTTCTATTATGAAACCTGGTAATGTAGTATGACTTTTAACATGCATGACATAATATTCATGATGACGCTTCTGAATCTCAAGCCATAAGAGTTTTAAAATACCAAATAACTTTTCATTAGACACATGTCCCAATACAGCTTTATCCAACCGTTGTACAAGCCCAGCCACATAAGCAGAGTCTCTCACAACATTCACAGGGCCAGGAAAGGCCTGAAATGCCATGGTCATTGCTCTAAGTTCGACCATTTGTGGTGATCTTTCCTGATATTCTACTTGATGTCGCCACTGTGGCCCATCCTTCTAAACAATGGCTGCCTTGCCCGTCCTTCCTGATCCATCTGTAAATACTGTAGGTCCGTTTACTGAGCTTGATTGATTCAATTGCTTCTGACCAAATCTTACCTGACTGCCTAATTTAATCACTGGATGTGAGGGCAAATGATAACTGATTTGACCCGTATAATTCATCATAGCTGCTTGTAGTGCAGAACTATTAGCCATACACCACTCAAAATAATCACTTTGCACAGGAAGCATGATCATTTCTGGGTCTCTTGCCATTAATCCCATGCAACGTGATCTGATTTTAATAATCACCTGAGCCACCAGTTCAAAAAGACCTGGGGCTGTCTTTTTTGATTTGGCTGGCAAAAAGACCCACTCTAAAATATGTAGAGGATCTCCCCACTTCTCATGCCATTGTGCGATCGTAGCAAAAGGAATGCATTGATCAATCAAAACAATTGCTTGTACAGACACTGTCAAATCAATTCTCCATACGTGGTTACTACTGATTGCTTGTTCAATTTTCGCAATGACCTGCTGTGCTTCTGTTGTCAAAGTGTGAGGGGCAGAAATATTAGTGTCTCCTCGCAAGAGATCAAACAATGGCTGCAATTGAGAAGAGGGGATTCCTACATAAGGCCTTACCCAATTGATCATTCCTGCCAATTTTTGCACATCATTCAGTGTTTTGATTTTTACTTGCAGTTTCATAGGTTGTGGTATCACTGTCTGATCCAAAATTTTCATGCCCAAATAAAGCCATGGCTGTTGTCATTGCACCTTCTCAGGTGCAATAACCAGCCCATACTGATTTAATGACTCACGTGCTTTATTTTCCATTTCACTCAATTCTTGTGGCGTTGCTGCGGCCAACAAAATGTCATCCATATAATGATAGCAATACCCTGACGGAAACAAAACACGTACTGGACTCAGAGCTTTTGCCACATACCATTGACATATGGTAGGTGAATTTTTCATCCCTTGTGGCAGCACTTTCCAATGATACCTTTTCGCTGGCTCTCCATTATTTACAGATGGAACAGTAAAGGCAAACTTTTCCATGTCTTGTTCTGCTAAAGGAATAGTAAAGAAACAATCCTTCAAATCTATTACAACAATTTCCCATTGCAGTGGAATCATTGTAGGAGAAGGTAAACCTGGTTGCAAAGCTCCCATAGTTGCCATAACCTCATTAACCTTTCGTAGGTCATGTAATAATCTCCATTTTCCAGACTTCTTTTTGATAACAAACACAGGAGTATTCCAAGGGCTATGTGAGACCTCTATGTGTCCCGCAGCTAGCTGTTCCATCACAAGAGATTGCAGGGCTGTAAGTTTTTCCTGAGCAAGGGGCCACTGATTGACCCATACTGGTCTTTCAGTTAACCATCTTAGTGCTAAAGTGGGCCGAGAAACACCCTGCATCACAGTGACCCCTTCTAAAAATCCGTAGTTATCCGTACTCCCCACTGCCCTAGGCAATCCCTCCCCCATAAATTCAGCGGGGCTGGGGCCACATAAGGTCTCACTGTAGCCCTTTGTTTTTCAGGATTAGCAATCACTATCGGTTTAGCTGACATCAAACTGTTTGCGACTCCACTCAGTCCCATCACACCCACAGTATTTGAAACCAAGGGCCAAGAAGGAGGCCAGTCCTGTTGTGAAATTATAGTGACATCTGCTCCTGTATCAAGCAGTCCAGTAAGGGTCACCTGGCTGGGAACAAAAGCATTCATTATGAGTGTACAAACCATTTGTGGCCTTTTCTCTGACAATGTTTGAGACCAAAAAATAAGTGGCTTTCCAGTTGAACTAGGTCCATTGTCCCCACGAAGAACTTGCTTAGTCATAGGAACAGAACTCAAAAAGGGCACAAGTTGAGCTAAAAGTGTTCCTTTTTGTGTTGTCACAGGTGGTGTCACTGTGGAAACCAAGGCACAAATTTGTCCTGTATAGTCTGCATCAATAACCCCCACGTGTACCATTAATCCTTGCAGGGTACTACTTGATTGTCCTATTAACAAAGCACTCAGTCCCCTGCCAATTGGCCCCCAAGCATCCAGGGGCACTTTATGCACCTCTTGAGTTGTTATAGTTACTGTGTGGGCAGTGGATACATCCATCCCGGCTGCTCCGCTGGTTTTTCCTGATAGTGTGTCACAGAGGGCTGCGTGTGCACTGACCCCAGAAACGGATTGCCAGGGTTGCAAAGCGTTGTTGAAGGAGGCATTTGTGTCTGCACGCGCCCCTTCGTGCTCTTCTTGTCGTTTCCCTGTGGCAGTAGCTGTCCATTAGAATGATACCTAGAATGGCACTGCTTAGAAAAATGTCCCTTTTTTGAAGCAAGTTACTGAGGCTGTATCACAGACAGGTGTGTGTACAGCTTTTGAAGCCTGTTTGTTTTTACGTGGACTGATCAGTCTTACATGACCATTCCGACCGCGTTCATAGCACTTTTGATATTGTGTTTTAGCTGCTGCCATAGAAGCAGCAAGTGCAGTCATTTTATGTTCCACTGAACCGACCTTGGCGCAAGCAGTAATCATCGCTTCTAAAGTTGGATCCCCTGGCAAAGTTTCAATCACTTTTTGGCAATCTGTATTAGCATTATCACAAGCTAGCTGTTTTACTAGCAGTCCCCGGACATTCGCATCGAACACCTGATGTTCGACAGCCGCTTGTAATTTTTCAACGAAGGAAAGAAACGTCTCTTTAGGACCCTGCTTGACAGCAGTATATCTCTGTTTTGGTTCTGCCAGCTCTGCTGTTCTAATTATAGCCTCGATCCCTATGGCCTTCACTTGCTCAAGCATTAGAGGAGGCCATTGCGCTTGAAGTCGCGGATCAATATACTGCCCTGAGCCCATCCACACCAGTTGCAGAACGGGGATCAGTGTCTGGGAAGTGTATGTTTATCACTGCTTGTGCCTCAGCCCTTTGCTGCCAAATACTTCAAAACACTGAGAGCTGTACAGGTTGAAAAATAACCTGAGCTAACTGAGAAACATTGTAGGGAGTCATAGCTTCCATAGATAACAAACGTAACAGCTGCATAACCGCAGGGGAGTTAGGCCCGTACTGAGCAGTGGCTTTTTGCAAATCTTGAATTACTTTCCAGGAATAAGAAATGTGCTCATGGGGCTCCCCTCCTGCAGGGTTATGGTATATGACGGGAAATGCCATAGATTCAACAGGTTCAACGGGTGGCGGCTCAGTGACAGGGGTAGGAACCGATATAGTTTCTGATAAGTCCCAGTCCCCTATCTCCAGAGCTTTAGCCTTCACCCTCTTCCAGAAACGCACAGGGTCCCGTGGTTTAACTGTAATCGAAACTGGGGGTAAATCCCAGCTTTTTGGTAAGTTCGGTTTATACTCTGAAACTCTACCCCACCCTCAGGAATTTGCTCTGCAACAGCATGGGAGAGGGGCGGGGGCAGGCTGGGGGGACCCAAATCCATAGGAATTACGTTATTTGGCTTGGTCTGGCTCACCACGGGGGGATCCTCCCCACCTAAATCTCCAGGCAAGGGGGGACAGGAAAGAAAATGCCCATTTTTTTCTTCCACGACTGATAGCGGCGGGGCAGAGGGTTGAACTGTGATTAATGGTGGTGATGCAGACGGCGGAACCACGGTTGATGATGGTAGAGCAGAGGTTTGAGCCGTGATTGATGACGGCGGAGCAGTCGGTTGAACGCACTGCTCTGACCGGTGCTCCGGGGGTCCCTCCCGAGATCGTATATAACCCAACGCTGTTTTTTCATGTGAGTCTTTCATAGCTTTTATCTGATCTCGGGGCCACACATATGTATACGACTCTTTCATAGTTTTTTTCTGATCTCGGGGCCACACATACGTACGCTCCTCCTCTATTCCTTTTAACTTTCCAAGAAAGTGTCGTGGATCCTTATCCATGTCAGATAATATGGACTTGGGCAGTTTTGATGAATCTTTAGTAACGGGGGGGTCGGAGTAGTACTTAATCTTGCCTTTTCCTCCGAATCTGGCCCAGGAGAGCCAGGAAGACCATCCCCCTCCACCACCTCTGCCTTATCCTGTTGCTGTTTTAACTCTTTCAGAGTATTTAATAACAAGCGCCACGTTGTTAACAGTTCAGTTGCTTCCTTGGACCCTTGGGTAGCACTATCAAACAGTTTATCTCCCAAGTCCATCCATTGTGACACACTAAATGCTGTCACAGGATTAACCTCTAAACCTTGTGCTTTGCCCCATAGTAACATTTTTTTTAAAGTCAGTTGCGGAAGGCTAACACCCTGCTTCTTCAGAAGCAGCTTCCATGTGGATAATATAGTACCCTCTTCTTTAGATAAGTTTCCCCCCATGTTCCCGGTAGCTCACCTACTCCTTAGCGAGGTGTCTTTTCAACGATCCAGATCTTCGGCAGCTCTCCTCAGCTGCTCTATCAGCTGTACAGGGCTCCGTCTCCACAGCTCTTCTTTGGCTGTTCACAGCTTCACGCTGTCTCCTTGTCATGCGAGATCCTCTTCAGGCAGGATCACGTCGGGGTCACCATATGTCGCGGTTGAGATGGACAAACGACATAGACCAAGTTCTTTCAAGATGAAAGTAATAGGTGCCATTTATTGCTACAAGTGCATTTTTATACAATTCTACCAGTTCATGTGTCTTTTCACTATTGGTTACAAGTTACAGCACTAATATCTCATTGGTTAATTTTGCTATCATCCATGTTATTCTTCTATCCCCTTCTCTCTCACGGGTACATCTCTCCTCTCTCACGGGTACAACTCCATATCTCCGGATACTCCTTTACTCCCATATTTTCTGTCAAGGATTCCACAGACCTGCTGCAGTTTCCCACACGCCCATGACACTAATAGCCCATCACTTCCTGAGCAGTGATATTTTCCTCCCTGGCCAATTCCAGTTTATATACTGAGCATGATGTCATATGTTAAGGAATACCCCTTTGGCCAGCTTGGGTCAGCTGTCCTGGGTTTGCTCCCTCTCAGCTGCTTGTGCACCTGCAGCTTTATTCCTGAAAAGTCCTTGACTTGGTATAAACATTGCTTGGCAACAACCAAAACATCGGTGCATTATCGACATTCTTCTCATATTAATTCCAAAACACAGAACTATAACAGCTACTAGGAAGAAAATTAAGTCTGTCCCAGTTGACACCAGGACAAAAGGCCAGTTCAACATTCAAGCAGGCAACTTGAGGAAGCAGCAGAATTTCAAGAAACAGATATGTTTAAACTTTTGGATGAACTTCTGTCAGGGATATGATAATGGATCATAACTTAGACAAAAGGGCTGCAATAGAAAATTTTGTGATCAGTTTTATATCTCCAGCTAACTGGTAAAAGTAATAAGGACTAGGCAAATAGAAAATTAACTGTAAATTTTCACAGAGATTCAGTAATTCATTGCTTGGTTGTTTTACTGGATAAGTTGACAAATTTTGTGACTCATTATTAATGATTCATAAACAACAAAGCCAGCACGGATTTTCTTAATTTTTATGTTTCTACAGCCAGCCATTGTCTTAATGATTAGACAAATCATGTTCAGCCAATTTGCAGATTCAGTGGAAAAATAGATGTGAATTTATGTTTAGCAAATTAGGCATATTGATTATAAGTTAGTTTTACTTAATCTTTTGGGTTCTTTGTGAACTATCTACACAGAGAACATTCAAAATTATTGAATTAAATCAGAGACCTTATATGTAGCATAGAAAATGGTAATTATCACCAGAAAGGCATGTGGGATAACTTAGGGGTATATAAGGCAGCCAGCATTATATAATTCCTGCTACAGGATTTGTGAACTAGGGAATAAAAGCATAATAATAGCTAATAGGTCTCAAAGGAAATTTAGATCTTATGAAGTAAATAAGATTTTCTTTAGTAAGATAACAAGTTTGATAGATAAAAGTAATCGTATAGATATACTACATTTCATAAACTTTCTGTTTAGCATCATATCATATTGCAGTTACAAAAATCAACACTATGAAATAGCAGTAAAACACATTTTAAATGATATATCAGTTGGTAAACAGCAATCAGAGAAACTGAATAGAGGGTTTAGACAGGAGTTCTAGAAGTAAGCATATTGGGCTTGATGCTATTCAGGATTTTAATCAATGATCTGGAAATAAACACAGACTTCCTACATATCCGTACATACTAAGTTCATAAAAAAAAACATTCTGTGACAAAAGATGGACTACCCTCATCCTCAGACTTATAAGTAGGGGTGATAAAACTAGAAAGTTTTGTTTTGCTTCTGTATAGTAGGATACTGTAGACACTGTAGACGCTGCCACATGAAAAAGTGCCTTAAGTATTACCAGAGGAAGAGTGATGTGCCTTATGCTCAGCAACTGAAAGAATGCTGTGTATTCAGCAATGTTGAGAGTGACTTGTTTCTGGTCCTTCACAGAGAGTAAAACACTAGCTAGCACTGCCTGTTAGCTCCAGTGGAAAAAAGGTAGAATTGAAACAAAGATTTGCATTCAAACCAGAGAAACACAAATTTTAAATAAAGTACGTAACTGGGAAAAAAATGGACTCAGTCTCTCTTCAGGTAGTCCTGTCAAGACAAGATCATTTTTAAGAGGATACGCTTTAGTGAAACACAAATTAGGCTGTAGTCAGTAACGAACTGATTGAGCTAAATATAATTCCGGCTAAGAAATTTGTGAAGATGAAGTGATATTCCCTTCCAGTTCAGAATCAGATACGTGCGTTGGACCTTGACTACATACTCAAAATCACAAATTTAGAGGTTCCTCCTTAAAAAGCTCTAAGTAATGTAAAGCTGTGCCAAGTTCTCCTAATTGGGTTGAACCTTCAATAATTTTTACAGAATAATGCTAATTGTTATCTTCATGCCAGACCACTACAGCTTTATGAGACTTCCCAGAACCAGCAACAAAAACTGTTCAAGTATGTAGGATCAGACCAGATGCACATGTGGTCTGTGACCTGATGTTAAAGACTTCCAGGTTCTGCAGCAATTTACATTTAGGCATGCCAAAAGCTGTGCTGTTAAGAAAACCAGCTAGTGCAATTTACAAGGACATAGATTACAAATAAAAAAAATCAAAATTAAATTTCACAAATAGTACATATATGACAAAAGGATCACGGCCTATTAAGACTTAAATTCATTTCCTGCATTTCTTGATCAGAGTAACAACCGGTATATCAGTCTGTTAGCAATTTCATCATACTGTCCCACAATAGCCACAGGTTGTTTCTGTGTTGTAGCTATAAACAGACAAATCTGCAAGTCCAATTGAATGCAGTTAGCTTGTAAGGTTGACCTAAATTTATTCATCAAAGTTTCTAACTCCATTTTGGCTGTCATATTTATTGGATATTGTTTTCCCTTACCAAATCGAAGCTCTGTTTCAGTTCTATCAGTGTAGTATTTCCTTTATCGAAACATTGGCTGTTAATACTAGTGGAAATACAGCATTTGAAATTTCCTTGGAGATTCCTCACTTGCACAAGCAGATCTGCACCATCCAAGCAGCTTCTCGTAGGACATGCAACTGAACAGAATACTCAGAAAATGTTATTTGAGCTTACAATTTTCTTAATGAATCTTGACCCAAGAGAGATATAGGGCTTTCTGGCAAATACAAGAATTCATATGGTAAAACTTTGTTCCAAATTTGGCATTCCATTGGTCTCAAAAAACGGCCTTTCTTTCATTCTCTCCCATGACCTCAAAAACTATCACGGTGAATTTACTAAGAAGTCTCTTACAACTAGTTACCACAGAATAAGTCTATTAAAAATTTTTTTTGCTTTAATTTCCCAGCTTCATTAGAACTATGGATCCACTGGCGATGCCTTTAAATTTCATCCTCAGCCTCCTTCATGCAGTATTACAGTTCTCTAGCAGTAACATTGCTGGGATGGGAATGAAACCTCACTCTTGCCCCATGTGAGATGGCAAGATCCCCAGCACAGCATGAAAATAATTCAGTTTGAACTCCACATCAAAACAACCAGGCTCCACTCCACAGCCAAATTAGTACCAGTCTGACCCAGAGAAGCACTGAGCACTCTGACCTCCCCAAAGCTGACCAGTGTGAAAAGACTGACTTCAGCAAGGAGGTAAAATGATGAGCTCTCTTCCCAGATGTGCCAGAAACTAAGAAACAAGACTGAAGTAAAAAGAAACAGCACCAACAACCCCTGATTCAAAGCCAAGAAGCAACGCAGTGCCACAACAAGGATGGATGACAACACTTCAGGAAAAAAAAGACAGAGCAGGGGAAATAAAGCCCCCCTTTCTTCGCTTAGCAGCAGGCAAACAGGTTTTTCCTTTTTTTTTTTTTTTCTTTCTCTTCTTGCTGCAGTTTAGATATAGCCAAAACCATGCAGGTGGCATAATCACTGGCAAGAAGTGGGAGGCTCTGGCAAACTCCTTGGTTACAATGAGCTGAATTTATCTTGCAGCTTGACACAGGCCTGAAATTTATATTCAAACTGTACAACACAGGCCTGGGATATTTTGCTTTTTTTCTTTTTCCATTTAATTCCAACCATAATACACTTTATATGCAATTCCAAGTAGCTCAGCAATAGTTACATTCCTTAGCTCCATTTACCTTTTGCAATTTACAGATGTCAAAAAACAGCATATTAAACATCAATTCCATTTTCCCAGATCCAAACCAGTTCATGTTCTAGCAACTTTTAAATACAACCTCATACAATACCAAGTTCACATCCATCATAGCATTTAGGGTCTGTTTTATTTCTGGTTTTGTTTTGTTTTGTTTTGTTTTGTTTTTGTTTTGTTTTATTTTGTGTGTGTGTTTTGTTTGTTTTGTTTTTTTTTTTTTCAATGCGAATCAGAGTTTAAAAACTTAAATTCTTTTCTGGTCTCACGATTAGCAAATTAACTTACAGTACCATACTTCACCCATTTTTTTACAAAGTTCTACAGAACAACATTAATTGCAATACATCGCTAAAACCCAGAATTCCACATTTAAGCCACATTCAGGTACAGTATCGTTTCAAGTTTTCTTTAATCAGAATATTTCCCTAAAAATTACTCTAATGTGTAAGGATGCATCCTAAGGGGGAACAAGGTGGTATTTTAGCAGCGGAACCAGTTCCCATTTTGTAATTATCTCCTCAAACAAAATTCTTTTGGTACCAAATGTATATATATGCAAACTAAAATACTGAGATCAGATATGAAAACCAAGTACCAAGTTCAAATATGCAGATGGATCACACTTACACTTATTCAAGACAATATCTCAATTTTTGCATTGCGCCTTTTAACTGCTTACTGCTCAGCTAGGTGGAGGCACCGCTGGGTCTCCCTGACAAAACAGGTCAGTGTGCACTGGAGCCCAATCATCACCTGCCCCCCCCCCCCGCTGACACAGCAAGCTGGACTGAGCAAGGCTTTTATTAGTGTCTCATCTGGTGCGCTATGACTGTTATCCCAAAAACAGGATTATTACCTACTGTGCATACAAAAGAGACAAATTTAGTACACCAAGATGAGACACAGCCTATCACAGAGTTGCGCAAGTCTGGATGCTGGAATAAATCTAGCGTGCTAGAAAGAAAAATAACAGCTACTACACACAAAATTTTACCATCACATTCCCGCAGTAAAGAACTAAATTACTCATGATCTTCTGTATTATCACAAAACGCACATTTTGAGTCCATGGATTCTCATGATTTAACAGTCTGTGTACTCACCGTACCACACAACAAAGACCTACTAAAACTGCAACATGCTTAAACAGATACCCACAAAGAAAACAGGTTAATGAGGAAAGCATCTTGCAGACTTCAGCAAGTTTACTGTGACCTGTGTGCTATCAGTTAACTCTCTCTCAGCTTGTTGAAGTTCAAACCGTTCCACCTGTAAAACTGTCTGTAATGATCTAATGATCTCTTGTAGAGATTTATTTTGTCCTGCTCTTCTCGCCTTAAAAACAACATTAATTGCAACAAAGTATTATACTTCAAGGTTCTATCTTCCAGTCACTTTTCTCAATCATCTAACTGACACAGTAGCCACCACTGATCATAATATTTCACAACATCTTCCTTCCTCATATTTCCAAGTGCTTTCCTATGTTTTAAAACACCTCCCAATATGGATTTCTTAGGAACACGACTGAAAACAGTCATTTCCGACCCCATCATAAGTAAAGACCATGAGAAGAGGGAGGGGGGGAAGCACAGGGCTGCTTGCAGTGCAAGTGGGAAAAGTGAGGAGAAGGTTTTATGGTGTACTTATACCACAAAGAAACAATTCTAACAACAACCAGTAAAACAATTAACTCACATTCCTGACAAGCTGCTTGATTTTCAGAGAGGCAATACACAGAAGCACGTAATATGTGCTGTAAAACTCGCAGATAACACGTTGATAGCAAACATTAGCATTGTCTACTGCTAATTTCAACACTAGTGAGTCCTTAGTTTCTAAGTTTTCAACTTGCTTATTGATGGCCTCTTGAAGATGGTCAATAAATTGCATGTAATGCTTATTGGGACCCTGATAATAGTTTTAAATGATTTGGCTGCTTTGTCAGTTTCCGGCACCTTTATCATAGCTTGATATGCAAGGTCTGCTGACTGCCTCAGGATTTCAGAAACTTCCCTGTCGCGGTTGAGACGGACAAATGACATAGACCAAGTTCTTCCAGGATGAAAGTAATAGATGCCATTTAGTGCCACAAGTGCATTTTTATACAGTTTTACCAATTCATGTGTCTCTTCACTATTGGTCACAAGCCACAGCAGTGACATCTCATTGGCTATTTTTGCTATCATCATTGTTAGTCTTTTACTCCCTTCTCTCTCATGGGTGGTACATCCTTAGCATCTCCGGATACTCCTTTACTCCCCTCTTTCTCACGGGTAGGCCTTAATATCTTCAGGGCTAATTTCTGTTCCCATGCCTTCTGTCAGGGAATCCATGGACCTACCGTAGTCCCACACTTCCCCATTTTTGACGAATTGGAGGAGTACAAAGCATGCCCTTTTCTATTCAAAATGGCTTGGGCTGATAGTAATTGGAATGATTCAGAAGTAGTGGCAGAAAGAATTACTAAACTTGCTAAAGAGAAAAAAGTGTGGCGGGGAAAGGGAAAAACCACAGTGTGGTCAGTCCTAGGAGTGGCCCTGGTGGCCGCTCAAAGCACCAGGCACCTGGACAAACAAACTAAGAAAGAAACAGTAAAGGTCCTACAGGACCAGTTAGCTGCAGAATGCAATACCATTCAGCGGCTCCTTGTAGCTCTGTCAGATGCATTAGACCGGGAGAAAATCTTACGGTCTTAATTGGAAGAATATAAGTGGGTAATAAAATTACCAGACAAATCTTGATTCTGTTCCAGACAGTGAGCCCGGTTTTACCAGCCCAGCATAAGCAGCTGAGGAACAGGGTTTTAAACTCCTGTATCCACCTAAAGAATTGGAAATTACCCAGGAAGTATCTTATCCAGAGAATGAGCAGGCAACAATGAGGCCCCTCATTAAACCTGAATCTACTGATAACAGCCAAGCCGGGATGGGGGGGGGGTGGGGGTGGTCGGAGCGGCTCTGCAAATTACCACCCAAACAATACCATTTTCTGTAGCCAACTTAGCAGAGATTCAGGAGAAATATAGTAAGTTAGCCCAAGAAACAGAAACAGAATGTGCTTTAACTGGTGGCAATGTAATTTTTCTCTCAGAGGAGGAAGCACAAGGGTGTTTGGAACCTGGTGTGCTCCTCACTGCTAATGATCAAAGAGAGTCACCTATTGGGTGGGGAAGCTAGACCCTTTAGAAAGGGGAGACCCAGTATGTATTGAAACCCCCACTGTAAATCACCTAACTGAAAATTTACAGAAGTCTGCCTGCTTCCAGTTAATTCACAACATGAGCTTGGTTCCCCAAGAGCCTTCCCCAGTGTTGGTAAATGCAGATCCTGTCAGCATGACTCCCCTGACCCAGGGGCTTCCTGACCAACTGAAACTGCATGCAGCGTGGCTGTGGGACCTTCTGGGGGATGCGCCTGCTCCACGGGGTGGGGGGTGTGGTCCCTGGAGTGGTTGAGCTGTGGCTTTGGGGGAGGTGCCTCAGGAGCTTAATTATGGCAGCATGGCTCTGATGGGGGGAGTCACAAAAACAAAAACTGCTGTACGGAGAGTGAAATAGCAGATAAATTAACCTCCCCCAAGTGTCTCAGAGACAAAGAAAATCCTATTGTGAGCTGAGGCAATCGAGAGGGGAATTCCCCAAGATGTAATAGATGGAATGTCTACCCTGGCCCTGGAAAAGCTTATCAGGGCATGGAAAACACTGCATAAAAATGAACTGCCCACTTGGGAGGTCATGAAAGCAGAGCCCTGAGCTGGTGGGACAGCGATTTTCCCTGAGACGCCCACTGCTCCTGAGGGCGGGTAACAGACCCACAGCTCCCAGTAAGTGAGCCAGGGGGAGGCCAGTGTATTCACTTTAAGAGGCTCACAGAAACTGTTAAGGGGGATTTGCTGATTGCCTTTCCCCTTGACTCCTTTAAAAATCAATCCACCACTTCCGGGGTGGTCCAAGACTCAGCCAAAACTGAGTTCAATGGGTTGCCTCCGACTCACTGCTTTCTGTCCCCAAGACCCCTCTATTCTTCCAGGGAAAAAGGACCCGCTGGTTGCTTTGCTGTAGTAGCCTGGGATCACAGTGGAAGGAGTTTAGAAAAGGCTGTGGGAGGAGGTATAGAAGTGCCCTCTTCTTCCTCCTCTGATTCTTCTTCATCATCACCTTGCTCTATTCCAGAAACAACCTCTCCCTTCTCTGTGGTAGAAGGACCCACTGCTTCCTCTTCTTCATCTTCCTTCACAATGGATTCCAATTGTGCTTTCTTTTGCTTCTTCGTTGTTGGGGCAACCAATACTGCTGAAGTCTGAATGGCCACATTACATGCTGTGGGGGTCTGAGTAGATGAAGAAACTGATGTTGCAGTTGTAGTGGCTGCTGTATCCAAGTCAGGAACTGGAGTTGTTGCAGAGTCTGCCGAGGGGGGTGCAGTAGCTGTCACGGGCATTGTAGCTTTAAAAGCAGCAACTCCTGCTGCAGGAGTTAGAATCGCTACAGTCCTCCTAAACAGTTTTATCACTAGCGAAGACTGACACACATTCCAGAGACCCAATAATACCAACAAGCTTCTCTCAAAGGTCCAGGGATATTCAAAATTCCCAAAAGCATCTGTCATTTGCTCTAATGACACAGGCAGAGAATAGTTAAATAGCTCTCCTAAAACCTCACTCCTGAAACTGAGAAAACAAAAGGCACAGGTCTCCTTAATTTCTTCTGCTTCTACCGGAGAATTCCAAAAATGCATACTCCCGAAGTATGATAACAATGAGTAGAAATACATCATTGACTTAACTAAAATCACGTAAATCAGTGATACACAACCCAGGACCACAGCTATTATAACAAATTCATCCCTTCTTCCAAATGTAATGTTCTGCACAAAAACATAAACAAGAAGAATTAACCCCCAAAAAGGCGTTATTAAATTCAAATAGATTTGCAACAACATCCTTTAAAATCAAAACCAAAATCAAACCACAGTCTACTTTATGACCCATAAAGCACACAGATCTATCATTTCCCAAAGTTTCCTCCCACCAGAGGATTCAAACACAGGCCACGCACATCAAAGCCCAATGCTCTCTCACGCTACCCGGTAAGCTGTTTACAGCAATCGTCAGATACTGCTCATAGCCCGTCTCAGTCAAAACCCCATCCCTGCTCCAGCGCAATAAAATCTGTCACGATTTCTCATGCACATCTGAGTCACGGCATCAATACAACCTGTCATGGTTTCTCTTATCCCCATATGCTCTCTCTCTCTGTATGATCTCGTCTCCCCATACGGTCTCGTTTCTCCCCGTACGGTCTCAGTTCTTTTCCCTGTACGGTCTCTTTCCCCGTACGGGCCACCAATTAAATCTGTCAAGGTTTAAGGCAAGGTGGCAATAAACCGTGGCAGACGCTCCCTGTTATCCCCTCACTTTCCGCCACCTCTTTCCTTTAGATCGGAAAGATGATAGGAAAAATAAGGAGAAAGGAAGAGAGACTTAAAGTTGGAAAGTTTTAAAGGGGTTTTACTAATGCTACTAATAAATAGAAAATATATATACAAAATATACAAAACCAGTCTCAAGTGCTCGATGTGGAGCTGGTGTCACTCCAGCAGCGGTGGCGCAGAGTGTGCAGAGCTGGCGGCTCCAGCAGGTGCAGGCCAGACCCCTGGAAGTCATGGGCGGGACTTCACAGCAAACCAGAAACTGGTTGCAGGGATGCAGGGCCTGAGGCCTGTAGATCACAGGCAGACAGACAGGGTCCTCTCTAGATGCTGGCCATGGTCGAAGAGAACTTGACCCTTGTGATCACCCTCTTATATAGGGGGTATGACGATTATGGGATGGAATACTTCCGTTGGTCAGTTCTAGTCACCTGTTCCATCCACCCCTCCTCAAACATGCCCCTCTCATGATGGAATGTGGGAAAACTTATCAGTCTTTCTTAGCTACCATAGTAATAAATCTAAACACGAGCTTCTTCAGCATTCCGTTGGTCTCTTATCAGCACTGAGTACAGCATCCTAGGAAAAATATGCAGGCTAAAACTCAGAAAAGTACAGCCACCTAGAAGAACTTAGCTGAAAGAAAAATCACTAAAAGGGAACCAGTCTTGTTTTTAACAAAACCAGGACACTTATCTACTGCTTTTACGACTTGAATTTCAGAGCAGATCAAGGACCACTCAACCAACACTCCTCTGCAGACCAAGTAAATGGAAGTGTGGCAGCAATACGGTACATGGGAAGAGAGAACCTCATTAGCAATGCAATAGAGAAAGCAAAGGAGGAGTATAAGTTTTAAGTCCTCCAAGGGAGGACTTTAAGTTTAGCTACAATAATGGCACGAATCAATTTACACTAGAATACATCTTGACATATAACAGAAACAATTAATTCAGGAGCATGGCACCCTAATCTGCATTTTCCCCTCTAGTTGGTGATGGGAGATAGGCAACTCCAAAGAAGAGTTCTGAACACCACCATTCCTGCCATTAAACGTCCAAAGTTAGATGGGTTAAACTTAAGCAAAAGAAATGCAAGAAGTGACTTTGAGGACACATCTATACTGTCAGTTGAGTTCAGATCTACCCTCACCTTGTCTATCACTTTCATCACCAAGTTATCTTTCACATTCGTAATCCTTATGTTCACCTCCTGCATTCTACCATTTGTGCAAGTTTAATTGTGAATAACAGCAAAGTGGAAGAAACTGGACGGAGTTAAGGTTGTTCCATTTATTGCTCATCCTAACACACCGGGAATAATATATAGGCAGTGGCACTGCAGAAGAAAGAGTCAAATGCCAGGAGAAGTAGCTATCCATTACCTGTAATCTCAGGAAAGGCAGGTCTTCACTGCTCAGGCAGTCAGCTGCTGCTCAGTCAGAAGCTCCTACCAGATACAGTACAAATATTCACAAATGAGGCATAAATTCTAATTAAATTAAGCCAATGACTACTTAAGCACTGACAGGTATGAGCAGACAGAAGTGAGCCTGGATACTGAAGCAGTCAGAGTGTGTACAAACAGATGAAAAAAGATATCTGTATGAGACATTGCATGAAAGCTGTGAGACCTGTTGTATTGGGTATGCATGGCAAGGTTTTGGGGTTTTGGTAGCAGGGGGCCTATAGGGGTGGCTTCTGTGAGAAGCTGCTAGAAGCTTCCCTTGTGTCTGATAGAGACAATGCCAGCTGTCTCCAAGATGGAATTTCTGCTAGCCATAGCTGAAACAATCAGTGACAGTGGTAGCACCTCTGTGTTAACATATTTAAGAAAGGGGGAAAAGTCTGCTGCATGACAGCAACCAGAAGAGAGGACTGGGAATATGTGAGAGAAACAACTATGCAGACACCAAGGCCAGTGAAGAAGAAGGAGGAGGAGGTGCTCCAGGCACAGAGATTCCCCTGCAGCCCATGGTGAAGACCATGGTGAAGCAAGCTGTCCCCCTGAAGCCATGGAGGCCCACAGTGGAGCAGATAGATATCCACCTGCAGCCCATGGAGAACCCAATACCAGAGCAGGTGGATGTGCCTGAAGGAGGCTGTGACCCCACAGAGAGCATGAGCTGCAGCAGGCACCTGGTAGGACCTGTGGGGAGAGGAACTCAAGATGGATCAGGTTTGCTGGCAGAACTTGTGACCCCATGGGGGACACACACTGGAGCAATTTGTTCCTGAAGGACTGCATCCTGTGGAAAGGATACGTGGAAAGGACTCACGCTGGAGCAGTTCATGAAGAACTCCAGCCCATGGGAAGGACCCACATTGGAGAAGTTTGTGGAGGACTGCCTCACATGGGAGGGACCCCATGCTGGATCCTGGGTGTCTATGAACTTACTGTACCATATAACAGACAAAGACCTATTAAACTGTAATATGCTTAAACAGATACCTACAAAGAGAACAGGTTAATGAGGAAAGCATCTTGCAGACTTCAGCAAGTTTTCTATGACCTGTTTGTTATCAGTTAGTTCTCAGCTTGTTGAAGTTCAAACTGTTACTCCTGTAAAACTGTCTGAAATGATTTAATGATCTCTTGTAGAGATTTATTTTGTCCTGCTCTTCTCGCCTTAAAAACAACATTAATTGCAACTAAGTATTATACTTCAAGGTTCTATCCTCCGGCCACTTTTCCCAATCATTTAACTTATACAGCAGCCAACATTAATTACAGTATTTTACAAGATCTTCCTTCCTCATATTTCCAAGTGCTTTCCTATGTTTTAAAACACCTCCCAATACCGATTTCTTAGGAACACGACTGAAAAAAGTAATTCCCGACCCCATCTCGTAAGTAAAAACCATGAGAAGAGGGAGGGAGGGGGGGAAAACACAGGGCTGCTTTCAGTGTCAGTGGGAAAAGAGAGGAGAAGGTTTTATGGTGTACTTATACCACAAAGAAACAATTCTAACAACAACCAGTGAAACAATTAACTCACATTCCTGACAAGCTGCTTGATTTTCAGAGAGGCAATACACAGAAGCACGTAATATGTGCTGTAAAACTCACAGATAACACGTTGATAGCAAACATTAGCATTGTCTACTGCTAATTTCAACACTAGTGAGTCCTTAGTTTCTAAGTTTTCAGCTTGCTTATTGATGGCCTCTTGAAGATGGTCAATAAATTGCATGTAATTCTCACTGGGACCCTGATAGTAGTTATAAAAATTTGGCTGCTTTGTTGGTTTCAGACACCTCTACTATAGCTTGATATGCAAGGTCTGTTGACTGCCTCAGGATTTCAGAAACTAATCACACCTGTAATTGTGGTGTGCCAATTAGTGTCTGTTCCAAGAGTTAGGGCATACCCGCCTCTTTCAACGCATCCCCATCGTTCTGTTCTAAACGATCCATAGCTGTTACATTGCATAGGTCTAATTTTGCTTGAGTCTTTCATGGTTTTTATCTGATCTCCAGGCAACACGTACACATAGTCGTTTTCCTTTTAACTTTTAAAAAAAATGCTGCAAACCCCCATCCTCATCCCAGTCATGAGATAACATGGACTTGAATGGTGCTGGAGAATCATTAGTAACAGGGGGAGTCGGAACAGTGCACATTCTCGCCAATGTTTTCCAGCATCATAATTATTTGTATAACCTGAGTCCCCAGGCACATCCCCATTCCAGCCATGATCAGCATGACTGCATTTCCGACTGTTGGATTCACTCGCTATTAGCTGATCTAATCCTTCACACAGTTCTGTTGTCCAGTTCTTATCCAGTGACTCCTTCTGCTCTCTCGTGGAAGTTGGAGGGTTAAAAGGCAGTAAAGGCAGATACAAATTGGTAAAAGGACTGATAGTACACTTGTTTACAACTTTAGCATTCTCAGCTTTCACAGGTTCTTTGGGCAAGTTGTCTGATTCCAATCTGTTGGACTTGTTGTTCTCACCAGGGTTGGGCAATGGTACAGGAGGCCACCCGCTCGGCATTTTTCCTCCCCCTGCCTTGGACTGCTGAACCATCGGGGGTGCCGAGGGCACAGCAGGGGATGGAGTAGGGAGGGTATCGAAGACATGAACTGGGTAAACTTCACAGTGACTTTCAGGATATTTATCAGGCTGCAAAGCTGAAAAATTCCAGCGGCAGCAGACCGTTCAGTCTTAAAATCTTTTAAGGTGGTAATTATAAGCTTCCATGTAGTTGCTAATGATTTAGCTTCTTTATCTCCATTGCTGACTTTATCCCATAATTTCTTCCCTATATCATCCCAAAGTTCAAGTTTTGAGTCACTAATGCTCATAACAGTCTTTTCAGGTTTTAATTGCTTCACTGTAGTAATTATCAGTTGCCAGGCGGTTACAAGGCCGAGAATATCTTTTTCACTGCTACTGATCGCCTTCCACAACACAGTTCTCACTTCTTCCCAAGTCTCTATTTGAAAAGCTCCTCACAGATCAGCAGGAAACCCATTGCCTCTGCACCAAATTAATAGTCTTTTGAGGTTACTCTCCTCATACTTCACCCCTCTCTTAGAGAGGATATGCGAGAGGAGCCGCAGTATTTCTTCTTCTTTAGATATATTCTGCCCCATCTCCTCTCGCCCCCAGTTCCTCACCTCTTTGTGTGTCTGTTGCAATGATATCGGATCCTCCATCCCTCCTCTGTCACTTCTGTAGCAATCAATCAGGAGACATACAGCCTGCAGACTACGTCCCGGTCACGGTCCAGACGCGCCGTCTCCAGCTGGGGCTCGTTCCTCGCAGCAGTCGTCCTCTCACCATAAATTCTCCTTGTGGAACACGTCGGGGTCACCACTTGCGAGGGCGAAAAATCATGGACTCCACACAATCCAATATGAATTCAAGCGAAGCCATTTATTACAGAAACAAGCCTCCTTATATATGCAGTTATTTCCTGATCACACATCCACGCTCCAAGCATGCATTAGCTGATTGGATATCGTCTATGTTCACGAGCTGTCCACATGCCCGAGTCTCACTGCTGATAGGTCTGTGGATTTACGTCGTGTTTACAACTTTCCAAGGTGGCCTTGAAATTCCTTTGGGCCTGGCTAGTTTAATAACAAATCTCCATCTAATAGAAACCCATCCACACATTAACTTCAAGATAATCCCTCAAATCTCCCACATAGGTACCCCTGTGCCACCCGATTCTATGATAAAGCAGGGTCCTGGGGAACCCTATATGAAATTTGTGGACCGTTTAAAAGAAGCTATAGATACTTCTCCTAACCTGATTCCAGAGGCAAAAGCTGCTGTGGGGAAAGATTTGGCCATGATGAATGCAAACACCCAATGCCAACAGATATTAGCCAGCTTGGGAAAAACTGCTTCTCTGGCAGAGATGGTGGAAGCTTGTACACAGGTACTGATTTTGCAACAGGAGGCAGAAAAGGCAAAAATACATGCTCGGGCCCATGCTGCAGCCTTGGCTGCAGCACTTTACAAGATCTTAGGGCAATTAATGCAGTAATGAAAGATATGGGGGCACTGCAACCAGGTCTTCCTACCCCAACCATGCTTCCAAAAGATTGGGATATAATTGTCATTGATTTGAAGGACTGTTTTTTCACAATCTTATTACACCCAGAGGATTGTGAAAAGTTTGCCTTTACTGTTCCAGTGCTTAATCATCAAGCTCCCACTAAAAGATATCATTGGGTAGTGTTACCTCAGGGAATGAAAAATTCTCCTGCTATTTGCCAATGGTATGTAGATTTGGCTTTAAAGTCATTTAGGCAACAACACCCTCAGATGATCATCTATCATTATATGGATGATATCCTTTTGTGCAATGAAAAGGAAATTAGTGAGGATACAATAATTCAGTTGATGAAGCAATTAGGTCAGTGGGGTCTGATTGTGGCACCAGAAAAGGTACAGCGAACCGCACCATGGAAATATTTAGGATATGAACTAACTCAGGCCATGATTAGACCTCAGAAGCTTACTATGAAAGCAAAGGTAGCAACCCTTCACGATGCAATGAAATTGGTAGGGGACTTGCAGTGGATAAGAAATGTTGTGGGAATTACAAATACAGATTTGCAACGGTTGTTTAGTCTCCTTCATGGGGGATGAGACCCCCAAGAACCACGGTGCCTTACACCAGAAGCACAACAAGTGCTTGAGCAAATTGCAAGAAAAATTTCACAGAATACTGCTCAGCAGTATTGCTCAGCAGAATTGCCCGTTACTCTTTATGTCTATAATACCAATAAGGAGGTGGCAGGACTTTTGGCCCAGTGGAGTAGGGAAGAAAAGGATTTGTTGTTAGTATTAGAATGGATATTTCTAAACAATCAAAAACAAAAAACCGTCATTCAAAGGTGGGAAGCCATTGCCCAAGTGGTAGTGAAAGGACTAAGCTGATATTTGACCTTGTCTGGGTCATATGTTGCTAAAATTGTGATCCCCGTTTCTCTCAATCTGTTTGAATAGATCCTTCTCAAACATGACGATCTTGCCTTAGCTCTTGCCTGGATTCCGGTGCAGGTGGACAATCATTATCCATCGCATCCCATATTTAAAACCAACCTCCCCATGGAGCCTATGTAAATTGTTAGTGAGCATCCATTAGATGCGATAACCATTTTCATGGATGCGAGTAGTCGCTCACTCAAGGGAGTTTTTGTATGGTTTGAGAACGGTCAGTGGCATTCACAGATTGTTGTAGCTGAAGGATCAGTTCAAATTTTAGAGTTGCAAGCGGTGATAGCGGCATTACAAAAATTGCATAACTGCCCAATTAATCTGGTAGCAGATTCTCTTTATGTTGTGGGAGTTGTTCAAAGAATACATAGAGCGCTTTTGCAACGAGTTTCCAACCCCTTGTTGTTTGAAGCATTATTAAATTTGTGGAACGTGTTAGATTATAGGACAGTGCCAGTATTTATAATGCGTATAAAAAGACACTCTAACCTACCAGGTGGGCTAGTTGAGGGAAACAACATTATAGACAAACTCGTGGCAGTGACACATGTATCTCCTTTTGAACAAGCCAGACAAGCTCAGGAGTTCTTCCATCAGTCCTCAGCAGCGCTCCAAAAACAGTTTGGCCTTACCAAGTGTCGAGGGTTAAGATTGCGGGGTGACAATAAAACCCTGGCAGATGTATTGTTAACCCCCTCTTCCCCCCCACTTCCCCCTTTTTGCCCCTCCCTCTCCCCCCTTCCCACAGGTGATCAGGAGGGAAAGAAGGACAGAGAGAAGAGAGTTGGAAAAATTAACAATGTTTTACTAATGCTACTAATAAGAATAGAGAAAATAATACAAAATATACAAAACCAATCTTGAAAGTCTCAGCAACTGCAGAGCCGGCAACCAAAGTCCTGGATTAGACTCTGCAGCCAATCGGAGCTGGATTCAGTCTCTCATTAGGCCTCAGTTTGCAGGGACGACTAGCAAGGTCCTCTCCTAATGTCGGCCATAAGGAAAAAGGGAAAAAGGAAAAGGGACGAGATCCTCGTGATCTCGCACTTTTATATGAAGTATTCACGTGAATGGAATGTTATACACAGTTGGTCAGTTTCTTGGTCACTTGTTTCTCGTCGCCCCTCTCGCGAGATGTCCATCCATGCTTATCAATAAGTTTGCATTCCATTGCTAGGTTTACCAAAACATGTGTCTGGTTCTCCAGGAAAATGCAGCTAATATGAAGGCTTTAGCTGACAGGCAAAATTCACTGAAAGAGAAACTTGTTTTTAACAAAACCAGGACACCAAGGAACAAGCTCGATCCATTATCGCAGCTTGTCCTGATTGTGCCTGCATAGTGCTTCTGCAACAAAAGGGAGTGAATCCTCGGGGCTTGCAGACAGGTCAGTTATGGCAAACTGATATTACTGAATTTGCACCGTTTGGCTGACAAAAGTACATTCATGTGTCCATGGATACCTGTTCAGGACTGTTGTGGGCTACAGCTTTGACCTCAGCAAATGCAAAAGCGGTAAAGCATCATTTATTACAAGCTTTTGCTGTCGTGGGTGTTCCTACACAGATCAAAACAGATAATGGTCCTGCATACCGTTCTGACACACTTGCAACCTTCCTCATCCAGTGGAAGGTACAACACCTGTTCGGAATCCCTTATAATTCTACTGGCCAGGCAATTATTGAGCGTGCACACCGCACCTTGAAAAACCTTTTGTCCGTTCTGAAAAAACAAGGGAGAATTGGTGTGAATCCAGAAGAGGTTTTGATGAAGGCATTTTATGTGCTGAACTGGCTTAATCCTAAAAGTGAGACTGAAATGGAACCTGTTGTTATGCACCATATCAAAAATGTCAAAGATTTTTCTGAAAATGTACCTAAGGTTAGTGTGTTTAATCTGATAACACAACAATGGGAAGGTCCTATGTCATTAATAACCTGGGGAAGGGGATATGCTTGTGTTTCTACAGGTAACCATAAAAATTCGTGGATCCCCGCGAAGTGGGTGAGGCCTTGGCTAGCTAACAAAGAAGAGACCGATTGCAATGATGACAACCCTTAACTTCAGAGGTGTTATTGCTTTTAGCAACGGATGTAGCCAGTGTTGAGCGTACCACTTTGCAAAACAGGGCAGCGATTAATTTTTTGTTACTGGCCCATGGTCACGGTTGTGAAAAGTTTGATGGTATGTGTTGTTTGAACTTAAAAGACCATTCAGAATCTATACATAAAAAGATAAAAGATTTTCAGAACATGAAAATAACAGAAGATGTTGGGTTTTTTGGGTTGATGCTTTGTTTGCTTAAAAGGAATATTCAAAACAGGTCTGTTCTTGTTAACTGTAATTGTATTAGCTTTAGTATTCTTACCCTGTATTTTGCACTGTCTTCAAAGCATGATATGGTGTGTTATTAACATTATATTAAATAAAAGAGGGCAAGATATAGTGGGCTACGTAGGCAGGGCTCCTTCCTGTGCAACACTGGGGGGATGGGGTCATTGCCAGCCCAGCCAGGAGGTGAAACCAGAGACAAAAGAAACAAAAGGAATCATATAAGAAGGTACCAGCCAATGAGCAATCGCCAACACACGCGTGCAGAGCGCGTGGATAGTGCATGCAGCCAATCACGTTACTGTATAGCACGTGCTGTAACCAATCATATTGTTGCGAGGCGCGTGGACAGGGCATCTTATGGTATAAAGCTAGCTCAGTCAGACAATGAAGTTGAACTCTGTGAACACCATATTGGTGTGTCAGGTTCCATCTCTCGCATGGCAGCAACACCCGGGAGGAGTGTGAAGAGGAAGGAGTGGCAGAGACAATGTGTGATGAACTGACTGAAATCCCCACTCCCTGTCCCACTGTGCCACTCAGTAGGGAAGAGGTAGAGAAATTGTGAGTGAAGTTAAGCCTAGGAAGAAGGGAGGGGTGGGGGGAAGGTGTTTTAAGATGTGCTTTTATTTCTCATTACTCTGACTTTTGATTTGTTATAAATTAAATTAATTTCCCCAAGTTGAGTCTGTTTTGCCTGTGACAGTAATTGTTGAGTGATCTCCCTATCCTTATCTTGACCCATGAGCCTTTTGTCATATTTTTATCCCCTTGTCCATTTGAGGAGGGGGAGTGATAGAGCAGCTTTGGTGGGCACCTGGTATCCAGCCAAGGTCAACCCACCACACTTATGAAACTCAGTGTGCTGCAGATGGCCCCTGCTATTTGTGTCTCAAAAATCTTTATCCAAATGACAGGTTTGTTGCCTCCTGCTGAGACTGTCTGACACATACTGTAGCTATTGTTCTAGCTAAGGCTGCTCAGCTGCACATCAAAATGAGACGACAGTCTCATTCAACAGTTATGTTTAATTTTGGGCCTCATTTGTTCTTATGATGGATCTCAACTTGACTCTCTGTTATGCAAGAAAATGGGACTGGAAAAATATGGTCTCTTATTTGCTAGTCTCAAATACTTATCGTCTTGTGGAAGGTAGGAGACAGAAAACTGGCTAACAGTCATATTCATACCTAGAGACATCTGTTGCATTCATGAGAGTGCTTGGTTCAATTTTCCTCAGATTATTACCTCTAGATACTTTACCCATAGCCCTCAGATATATATATGGGTTTTCTGTTCTGAGTGTCTGACATTGTGAAGACGATGCGGCAGCTCACCATTGTGGTGTTTGTGTAGTCTGATGCCAAGGTCATGTAGACATCCTCTTGCAGGACCTGGCATGAGAGGGTGTAAAACCAAAGGAATCATGCCTGGCTTCATTTTCTCCATATTCCCTCTCGGGAGTCATCCCTGCAGTGAACTATGCTGAGAATTTTGTGGAGGTTTGTCACGGAGGCACCCCGTAGATTAATTTAAGGGACAACAAGGTCCAAAAACAACTTTTATTAAACCGGTGAGAAACAGGGTTTTGGCACTCCAAAAGTGACTTAAATAAAGGTTCGGATATCAGTTGAGGAAAATTATTAAGGGGCAGCAACTAACACAACAGGCGGTCCACAGTGTGCATGCACGTGGCTTCACTCAAAACAATGCCGGAGCCGTCCCCCAGTCCCGGAGAAGTACACACTTCCCTAAACAAGGTGCGGAATTATTTTTAAAAGAGATACACGTACTCGTAGTGAGTACGGAAAGTGTACACTCACGGTTCCGCGAGGGTAAATTTATAATACACTCGCAATCCTGCGAGGGTTAATTTACTTACATGTGCAAATGTGCACGGAATATTACACATGCTTATGTGGAAGCACAGGAGGAGAATACACTCGCGATTGTGCGAGGAAATAATTTAAAGTACGCGTGCAAATGTGCACAGAAAGTTACATGTGCATATGTGCACGCAAGGAAAATACACCCACGATTCTGCGAGGAGTAATTTTACACGCGCTCATATGGAGCGCGGAAAGTTATACGTGCATATGTGCACGAAAAGTATAAATATACTCGCAATCCTGCGAGAATTAATTTTACACGTGCTTGTATTGGGCACGGAAAGTTACACGTGCATATGTGCATGGAAAGTATACATATACTCGCAATCCTGCGAGAAGTTTTACTCACAGCCGTGGCGGCGAGGCAAGCGCAGTCTCCACCCCGGGGAGGGGGGCTCTCGGCGGCAGCATCTTGCTCGTGCTCCGAGAGACCCACACAATGGGCGGAGTCTCGACGAGAGTCCCGTTTTTATCTGATCAGATCTGACTGTAGGCACTCTAGATGCTTCTTTGCACCCCCCACACTGGCTGTGGGTGCCCCGAAGCCTTACACTGGCCGCAGGCGCCCAGCGGCTCGGCACTCCCTTCTCCTAATGGCCCAGGAGCCAGGGTGCTCTGGGCCAAACAAAAGAAGCTGTTAGCCTCAAGTAGCAGAGAAAGAGGGATATGTGCCATACTGAAGGAGGGAGGGGGGTTTGCATTCTGCCACAAGGTTAATCTCAGGAGGAAATAATTCATGTCAAAAAAAAGCTAAGAGTGAGCTAATATATATGCAGTGTGAAGGGTCAGGAGTGATGGATCCAAAAGCCACCTTATTTGACTGCATAGACCTAGCCTTAGACAGCTATGGAGATGAGCAGTTGAACAGAGCTGCCATATTTTTGTCTGCAATTTTGCATGTGGAAACAAACACTTTTGAAAAATGTCAGAGCTATGGTGCATGTGCTGTTTGTACAGGTTGTGCACAGACAATATATATAAAACTTTCTATTTGTGGTGTCTTGTTTGTGCATGAACCAACTCCACAATTATAATCCAGGAAGTATCAACTTTTCTATACATGTGCTGTGTAGCTGATGCATAGATAACAATAAATAAATAATGGGTTGAAAATAGGGAATAAAAGAAATCAGTTTTCCCAGGAAAGAAATCAGCAAAGTCCTGGCATTGTCTATGCTCAACATATTCATTAATGATCCACAGTAATGGGTTAATACTGCCATGACAAACCCTGTTGATTATACTAAAATATTCAGGATAGTAAATCTGAAAGGGAACTGGCAGTAACTGCAGAAGATTCTCAAGATTCAAGCTGACAGGGCAATAAAATACCATATGTAGATGAATGTTGTAAATTGATGCATACAGGGAAGAGTAATGTTAGGTTTATAAACATGGCATGTATTACAGAATGGCTTATAGCCCAGCTATCACTTCTCAGTCTTATAATAAAGAAGAAAACAAAAATTAGTAATGTACAGGAAAGGAGTAGGGAATGTTTAGGAAATAGAAAATATAGCAAAAAAGTGCTTGCATTTTGAACATGCACACCGCCCTAGTCTCTCATCTCATAAGAGATGGTAGTAGAACTGAAAAAGCTGTGGGAAAGGGCAACATGCATGATCAGAACTAAGGATTAACTATTGTATGAGGAATGAATAAAACCTAGGACTTTGCAGGGTGGAACAGAAATGGCTTGAGTAGGGGAAATCTATAAAATTGTAGGCAACCTTGAGAAAGTGAAAAAGGAACAACTATGCACTTTCTCTCAAACAGATGTTTAAAACAAAAGAAGGTATTTTTTTCATGCTTGTTAGATGACAGCAGTCATTGGTGGGATGTCAGTTTACATGAACTGAAAAGCAATCATAACAATTAATTCCAAAAATATGTTCCTCCAGCAAATAAATAGGCACCATCATTAGTCTCTCAATTGCATGATGATGGATGCTAGAAAAGTATAATAGGCAGTTATCACTATATGCTGGTTCTTCTCCTCCAGGTTTCTGCTATTGCTACTGTCAGACAGGAAACCAGACTGACCTTTAGTCTGAAGAGATGAGACTGCCCTTTAATTTGTTACATATACATCCCCTCATACAGGAAAAATGAAAGAAAGCAGATAAACAGCTGGCAAAGATTTATAAAGAGCAAATTCTGTCAAATCTAATTTCATTTTATGACAATGTAACAGGTCATATAATGAAAAGATATATGTAGTTAGGCTTTTGACACTATCACATTACCTTACTATAAATACACTAGGTTCATATAAAACTGTATTTTAAGCGGTATGAAACACAGGCTAGAAAAACATATTGATAGACACATTCTCAGTGATTCACTGCCAAACTGAAATGAAGTATTGAGGGAACACAAATTCAGGATGAAGAAGGATGAGTTATCCAGTTTGCAGAAAATCCTCTGGGTGGCTAGTGGTCCACAACCTGGGCTTGAATGAACAACATGAAAAGTAAACATTTTCCTAACATGCCTAAACATGAACATAGTGTGTGAAACTGTGCTGGTTTGACTGAAAATGGGTTAATTTTCTTCATGCAGTTAGAAATATTTCTTTTTCCATAGCTACCACAGTAATTATTTGAACTTAGTTTGAGAACAAGAAGATAACACCCCGGGACAGAGTTAATGTTTTCAGTTGCTCAGGTCTGAGAGCCAAGGACGTTCTGAGCGCTCTGCCCACAGGTGCGAGGCATCGAGGAAGGGGGGCATGGATGGGACAGACCTTGACTGACATCCAGACTGATCAATAAGAGTATTCCATCCCATTAGCGTCATGTTTCATATTTAAGGAGAGTTGGGATCTTCCAGTATTCTCTTCACTCTTGGAGACCTGTCTGGGGGAGTTCTGTTTGGGACTTTTGTTAGTTCAGCCTTTTGCCATCCTGCCGTTTTGCAGAGGCCTCTGGACCTGTCTGCCTTTTTTCTCTTTTCTCTCTCTGGGATCAGCTGTTTGGGACCAGGGTGCTGTTTTCCTGGGACTTGCTGCTCAGTGCAGATGGAGTTCATGAGTAATTGTATTGAGTGTCTTTTATTTTATATTCTATTTCTATTATATATATATATTTACTAGTAGTGTATTAGTATTTTGTTATTTTATTAAACTGGGTTTGTCTTAATCTAAGTTTCTCCCTTCCCTTTCGATTCTCTCCCCTATTTGGGGGGTGGGGGGAGGGGAGTGAGTGAGCGGCTATTGTGGTTATATGGCTAGTGGGGGTTAAACCACAACAGAAACACAAAAGAAAATCTTTCAGTTTTATCCAGAACTTGGAAGGCCTCATCTTACCTCTCTGCTCATTTTAAGATATGTCTAAAGAAGAGCAACTAGCATGACTACAGGTCTAGAAAATATGCTTTGCAATGGAAAATTAAATAAATGTATCCTGTTTATCTTAAGAAGAGAACATTTGAGATGATAACTTTCAAATACTTAAAATATATCTGGAAAGAGGAGGGGAATATTCCATGCAAGAAGCAACAGAAATGGACTCAACAGCACAGAAGAGTGTTAAGGAAGTTCCTTTTTCCTAGATTTCCCATAGCAGAGACTCAGGCATGGATCCCAGGAATTATTCTAAATTAAGTAACTTATTTGCAAGATACAGCATAGAGCACCTCGATCTGGGTGCCTCCTAAAGAGGGACCCTCAGCAGAAAAAATCTTGGACAATTATACGCCCACAATCCAAGCTCCCACCTCCTGTGCGTCACTCTGGGACAATTTCAAAATTAGAGTCTGGGGTCTCCCCATTCTTTGTGGGATCTCTTAATTTTCATCAGACAGGCTGTCAATTAAAGTTCTGACCTTGGGTTGCTATTTTGCGCCCACAGCTGGAGAAAAGAAGTTCTTGGCAGTAGCCAAACATTCTTCTGTTAGATGTAATTCTGTCCCTTACCTCCAGGGATGCAGCGCCCCTTATCTTCTAGCTTGAAGACTTTGAGGCCTTTTTTACTTAATCAAACAGAAAGTTCAAGGTTCACAGCTTGCACAAGTTATGCTAAGCAAACATACTCATGCTAAGCAAATTCTATATTAGCAGTTTTTAAACAAATTCTATAAGCAGCATACTCAATAATTCAATAAGCTAAGGCAGTCTACTTCCTAACAAGAGTAAGAGTGGGCATTTAGAAAAGATTTTAATAAAGGTGGTGATAAATCTCTGTATTTATTAAAGATGGTTTGGAGTGTGTGCAGTCTTTAAGGACTTTCAGATCTTTAAGGACTCTTTCCATAGAGCACAAGAGCTCTTGATCCCCAGGTGTAAGAAATCAGGTAAGGAAGGAAAGAGGTCAGCATGGCTGAGTCGAGACCTGCTGATCAAACTAAAGGGAAATAAGGAAATTCACAGGCAATGGAAACAGGGACAGGTATTCTGGGAAGAATATAGGGACACTGCTTGGTTGTGCAGAGATGGGATCAGGAAGGCCAAGGCACAGCTGGAGTTGAACTTGGCAAGGGATGCAAAGAATAACAAGAAGGACTTCTACAGATATTGTAGGCAGTTAGGGTCTGGCGGCCGGAAGATCTCGCGCTGTACGGAAAGGTAGTAGCCCCTCCCTAGACAGGTATGATGTGTGATGTAAGCAAACAGAAGTGACGTTGTAAACTCAAGGTATATAAACCTGTGTTACCTGATAATAAACGCCATTTGCCGTCCACCACATTGGTGTCTGCGAGCTGATGGACCAAGCGGCCTGGGGTTGGTCGCCGTGCTGTTCCTGAACCAGGTCGCTACTGCCTCGCAGAAGGCAACTAGTGGTGCTGAAACCCGGGAAAATCGCTTGGACTCAGGTGAACAGCGGCCGGAGCGGCAGGACCAGCCTGGTGGGGAGGACGCTCCCAGAGCCACGAGGAGGATGGAAGCCCTCGTGAAGGACCGGATCATTGGGCGCCCTCGTAATCCGTGTATCCCGGTGACAAGAGAAGCCAACAAGTCGGCAAGCATCCTGTCTAAGCTCAAGAGTTCCGCACTGATAGAATCCAGACAACAGCGAAGCGGCCTCCGTGGAGGGAAACTGCGACACTTGTGTGTGATCTTGATTCTGGGGTTTGTTGCTACAGGTAAAACAGAACCAGATTACAGTCACTATCAGCCATTCAAGTGGCTCCTACGGGACGCTTCGAACGATCGAGTGGTAAGGGAAAACACAACAGCAGGTGCCCCGACTTTCACAATTACATTCGATGACTTGTTTCCTACATCCAAATCATTATGGGGAACATATTGGTGCCCTAGTTCAAACCCAGGAAAAGGTTATTGCAACTATCCGGGATATATGTTTTGCGGGTATTGGGGATGTGAGACCATTGTAACAAGCAATAGATGGAGACCAGAAAAAGAGGATGAATTTCTGCAAGTAAGATGGGGACCAAGAGGGTGTTCCCCTCCCACATTTGCATACTAACTGTCACTTTCTAGTTTTCACCAGTCTATGGTATTTTGTGCTAACATTATTTAGTCTACCTCTAAAAATTACTTACATAGTATTGTACTCTATTACCTCCTAGTTCTAACCAATTTATAGTGCCTTACCGTTCATTGTAATTATTTTACTCACAGAATATTGCACTAAGGTAGAAGCATAACTTTTTAGGACTGTTACATTTTTTAGCTAATTTACTTTTGCATAGGGAGGGGGGAAATGTAGGCAGTTAGGGTCTGGCGGCCGGAAGATCTCGCGCTGTACGGAAAGGTAGTAGCCCCTCCCTAGACAGGTAGGATGTGTGATGTAAGCAAACAGAAGTGACGTTGTAAACTCAAGGTATATAAACCTGTGTTACCTGCTAATAAACGCCATTTGCCGTCCACCACATTGGTGTCTGCGAGCTGATGGACCAAGAGGCCTGGGGTTGGTCGCCGTGCTGTTCCTGAACCAGGTCGCTACTGCCTCGCAGAAGGCAACAAGATATGTAAACAAAAAAAGCAAGGTCAAAGAAAGTGTAATCCCACTGATGAGCAAGACTGGTAAACTGGTAACAATGGATGAGGAGAAGGCTGAGGTATTCAACAACATCTTTGCCTCAGTTTTCACTGGCAAGCTGTCTTCTCACACCTCTTGAGTGGATGACCTGCAAGATGGACTGGGGGAGCAAAGTCCCTCCCACTGTAACTGAAGATAATTATGACAACAGTATTAGGCCTGTTATATTGATATTTGAAGGGACCTCTACTTAAAACAACAATAAACACTGAGCTTGTATACTGGTAAATCCTGCAGAACTTGAGATTCAGTATCTGAAAGCTGGACTCCCAACTGCAGTTCCTACAAGGCTTACAAATTTGTGGGACTCATTTCACAAACCAGGATCAGAGACAGCAAGTGTCCTACAAAGCAAGGCATCAAGATCACAGAACCATATCTGAAAATTTGATTCTCATTGCCCATGTTCCTCTGCCCACATCTGGAGAAATATTGTTTTTCTATTCATCATTTTCATGATTATTTTTCCCCTCAAGCCCACAGTGTAATGTCGTCTTCTCTCCTTGTTGTAACCACTAACAAAACAGCTTGACAGAAAAAGAGTAAGTTGAAACATATGACTAAGAATCACAGTGGCTGCCTTTAAATTGTCAGTCTATTTATATACTTTCTTTATTTTGCTGTTTTGAAATCTGTGTGTGTCAAGACCATGCCCTGGGAGTTCCTTGCTGTGTGTAAACTAACACAACAATCCACAGTCACAAGACACTGTTAAATCTATTGTAATGCATCTGCACAATCATAATTCACTTCCATGCCACTACAAAGCAATTGGACTGCCTGACCCCACTCAGTCCCACCAGTTGCATTGTCAACTGCCAATGAAAAAATGAAAGCATTCAGAGAAAGCAGAAGATAAATAAACCAGTCTCTGGTAGAAAAGATGAAATCTGAATCCAGCTCCGGTTGGCTGCAGAGTCCAATCCAGGAGTTTGGGTGCCGGCTCTGCAGTTGCTGGTACTTTCAAGATTGGTTTTGTATATTTTGTATTATTTTCTCTATTCTTATTAGTAGCATTAGTAAAACATATTTAATTTTTCCAACTCTCTTCTCTCTGTCCTTCTTTCCCTCCCAATCACCTGTCCTTAGTGGGAAGGGGGGAGAGGGAGGGGCGGAAGGGGAGGGGAAAGGGGGTTAACAATACATCTGCCATGGTTTTATTGTCACCCCGCAATCAAAACATCAACAGATAATTGCTGCCCAATGTGGGGCTCAAGAAAGGGTTAAAATTTAGCACTAAAACGGGGTAAATTTGGAGATTTTTTGCTTTCCTACTGCTCTGATGTACCTTTCAATTTTCTTGGCACGGTGCCAACTCATAGAGTTGTGATACTTGTGAGTCTGTGTGCTTTGTAAATTATCTAGTGGTATTAAGGCAAAGTGAATTACATTGCTTTAAAGATGTTGTGGCATAAGTTGTATCAGTTATTTTCTACATTATGCTTGGTGGTCCCCTATCTCTGTTGGGCATTCTTTGTGAATTGAAGTATTCATTATATAACAAGAAACTGGACGACGGTTATGATTATACTGTGTGTTTTGGCACTGGTTTATTTCATTATACTGCAGCCACTAATGAATTTCTACTAGTTTCTGCTTTATCTTGAAAAACCTCTGGGAGAGCTAAAAGAGCAATACAGCTATGTGTTTACTAACTGGTCGAGCGAATCTTTAGAAAGGCTGACTAACAATACTTTCGCCTTCTCACTAGGACAGTTTACAAATGCTTTAGAGAGCTTTGAATATCCTTGGAACTTTGATAGAACTATGATGGTGCTATTTGGTTTGCTGAATGTCTGTCAGTTTGTGTTACTGTTAGGAGAAATGAGGTTCAATAGGAGGTTTGCGTCTCTTTATAGTCCTGATATATGCAGTGTGTCTTTGGAAGCTTTAGCAAAAAGCACTCCTAGACGCTCAAGAAAAAGCAAGACGGCGAAAGCTGCAGCAGCAGCAGCCACTCCCCCCCCATCGCAGACACCGCTGCTTCATAGGCCCAAGCTACAGCTCCTACACAGAGCTTGACTGCCAAGGTCACTGCAGGTAACATTACTTCTCCAGCCTCAAAGGCTAACACGGCAGCCCCTCCTTCCTCACACACTGGGCACTGTTGCTGATGTAACCATAACAACCACTGTGATTATGCCAATGCCAGTGACAGTCATTCAGACTCTGAAAATGAATCAAATTATGGTGAGCCCATATCAGCATCAGTTGCTGGCTGTAAGAAAGTCACAAGAAAGACTACTCATGCAGCAGGTGATGGCACAGGGGCCACAGGGCCAACATCAAGCCAAGGGGCATCATCAGCACAGAGAGGAGATGAAGTGACCACCACTCGGTCCTTTTCTCCAGGTGAGCTGAGAGATATGCGAAAAGACTTTAGTCGTCGTGAAGGCGAGAATACTGTAACCTGGCTGCTCTGATGCTGGGACAACGGAGCAGAAACAATTGAATTAGAAGGTGGCGAAGCCAGGCAGCTGGGATCTCTGTCAGAAGATTCCACCAGTGATAAAGTAATTTCAAGAGAGTCTAATGCCACTACCCTCTGGACCCGACTCGTGACAGCTATGAAAGTAAGATTTCCCTACAAGGAAGATAGTATATGCACATTAGGGAAATGGAATACTGTGGAGAGAGGTATCCAGTTCCTGAGACAATTAGCTGTGCGAGAGATCATCTATTTTGGACCAAACAGCCAAGAGGGGACAGACCCAGATGGAATCAATTGTACATGACTTCTGTGGCGCAGATTTGTACAAAGTGCACCACCTGCATATGCTAACTCATTGGCATCAATAATCTCGACACCAGAAGTACAAACCATTTCTATCAAAATTGAACAGCTTCAGGACTTTGAGGACAGCCTTGCTGTTTCTCTATGGGCTTGTGTCTCTGCTGTGGCTGAGATATATAACCAGTCAGACTAGATGCTATGCATGTTTCCATACAATTAAGAACTCTAAAATTGCTGCATATTAGCATTTTTTAATCTATTTATATATTTAGTTGTGGGTTTGTTTTTGATTTTTGTTTGTTTTTTGTTTGTTTGTGGGTTTTTTTGGTGGTTTTTTTTTTTTTGTTTGGTTTGGTTTGGTTTTTTGTTTGTTTTTGGTTTGGTTTGGTTTGTTTTTTTAAAAATGTTGTATTTTCAGGTTAGAATTGTTGTAAAAAAATGATATTTCCCTCTAGAAACAAGCTTTTCCTACTGTTTCAAATTTTCACATCAATAAGCAGCAAAATAGTAAGTCTCTCAAATCATGCAGCTTTATATGCTGCTAAAGATGGTGAAATGAGATACAGTACAGGTTAACAAAAGCATGTCTCACATGTTTAGTTTCTTAAGCCTTTGATGTGTTTCAAATATCAGTAGAGCCTCTTCCTTTTCTTCCCCATTGCAGTGCAAGTTCAAAGAAAGCATATTATATAAAAGTTCAATTGTAACAAAAGCTTCCTAGCAGTTTTGAACTGCCACATACAGTTTTGACATAACTTTACTTATAAGAAATGCTATAATATCTGAGCTAAGATCACTAAATATTTTTTTAAAGTTGTTGACCATTTATCTAGCATAGAAAAAATAAATGAGAGTGGTGACGATAAAGTATAGATGCTTGGCCAAGAGGCAAGGCATTTTCAGAGTCTCCTTCCTCAAGTGTACACATTTTTAAGTAAGTTAATAACTTATTAGATTTATTTAGTCAGCATATGCTTTAATTTTAATATAAAAAGATAGCATGTTTGTTATTTCAGATAAATAGAGTGTGCCTAATTCTGCCATCTTTACCCCTAAAGATTCTCCTCCACTCTCCCTGTGTTGCTTTGCCTGAAACCACAGAATGAATCAGTACTGTCCACAAAGCAGCACATTTACAATTACTTCTAGGTATCCAAGGCAAAAATAGTGATTACTGACTTAAACTAAAGTAACTTTGGCATTCATTTCTGCATGGGGGTATAGCGGAAGATTTGGCGAGGAGATGAGTTAAATGTAAATACGCTCAAGTGACTTGCACCTGTCTGTAGAAAAAGCACATACATCACACTAATTGTTTTACTGACCTTGTGTGCTTGATGAGTAGAACCTCTGTGTTAGATAACATAGGCCTGTGAGAAACTCTAGGCACCTTATCACTATGTCTGAGATTCCTGCTTTGTTGTGAGAAAGAGTGGGAGGCTGCGCCTGCCTGAAGCCTTGAAATACAGGCAAGCTCAGCAGGCCCAGTGATCTTCCAGCAGGGCTGAACTGACCAGTGCCTGCGTCCCCGCTGGTGTCACCTCTTCCTGGGAGCTCAGGTGTGGCTTCAGAGATCCCCCAGTAGAGAGGTAACTAAAATAAAATTTGCTCTTTGCAATGCATTCGTGGCCTCTGGCTCTTCTTGCAACGTGCCTGCATATGTGTACACAATTTCCTTCAAATAAGCAATGGTTTCAAACACAGTTTTTTGAACATCTGTGACAATTTGCTCACTAACACAGAGGATCTTATGGGAGAACTGGCGATTGGTGGCTGCCTTGACCACAGCTACCACAAAGCTGTCAGGTTTAAAATCTATGCTAACAAGAGGAAAAGTGACAACAAGACCTCAACTTTGGATATGAGGAGAGCAGACATCAGGTTGCTTAGAGAACTACTTAGTAAGGTCCCCTGGGAAGAAGCTTTTGAAGGTGCTGGGGTCCATCAGTGTTGGTTGCTTTTCAGGTACCACCTCCTAAAAGCACAAGACCAGGCAATTACAAAATGCCAAAAATCTAGCAGGCAAGGCAAGAACTCAGCTTGGTTGAGCAGGGATCTTCTTCTCGAACTATGGCAAAAAAAAGAAATTAGATGGTCAGTGGAAGCAAGGTCAGGTGTCATGGGAGGACTACAGAGATGCTGCTTGCCACTGTAGGGAGGAAATGCGTGCAGCCAAAACTCACAACTGAAGCTGTCCAGTACGGTGAGAACAATAAAAAGGGCTTTTTTAAATACGATAATGGCAAAAGGCAAACTAGAAATAACATTGGCCCATTACTTGATGAGCATGGTCACCTTATAAACAGGGACACAGACAAAGCCCAGACTTTTAATGCTTTCTTCACCTTGGTCTTCAACACTGAAATGGAATCAGAGGCCCCCATAGCCCTGGGCTAGAGAACCATGGCTGCGAGAACAATATCCCAATCAATCTGGAACTTGTGTGGGATTTGCTACTCCAGCTAGATCCCTACAAGTCAATGGGGCCTGATGGGGTTCATCCAAGGGTACTTAAAGAGCTGGCTGATGTCATGGTTGACCTCTGTGGTTTTTCAGTGCTCCTGGTAATCTGGAGAGGTCCCGGATGACAGGAAGCTGGCAAATTTTGTCTCAATCTACAAGAAGGGCAACAGGGATGACCCCAGCAACTACAGGCCTGCCATCCTCACTTCTATACTGGGCAAAATCATGGAGAAGATTGTTCTGGGAATTATCGAAAAACATCTGAATGGCAACGCAGTCATTGGTCCCAGCCAGCATGGGTTCATGAGGGGAACGTCCTGTTTAACAGACTTAATTTCTTTCCATTACAAGTTTACCCACCTAGTTGACCAAGGGAAACCTGTTGATGCGATCTTTTTGGATTTCAGTAAAGCCTTTGATACTCTCTCTCACAGTATCCTCCTGGACAAGATGGCCAGCATACAGCTGGATAAACACACAATGCAGTGGGTGAGCAATTGCCTGACAGGTCGGGCTCAAAGGGTTCCAGTAAATGGGATTATGTTGAGCTGGCAACCAGTCACTAGCGGGGTTCTGCAGGGATCCATCTTAGGGTCAGCACTCCTCAGTGTCTTAATAAAGGATTGAGAATCAGGATTTGAGGGATTGCTTAGTAAGTTTGCTGATGACACAGAATTGGGAGGGGCTTTTGATACTCTTGAGGGCAGAGAGGCCCTGCAGAGGGATCTGGACAATTTGGAGAACTGGGCAATCACCAACTGCACGAAATTCAACAAGGGCAAGTGCCAGATTTTGCACCTGGGACACGGCAACCCCGGCTGTACATTCAGACTGGGGAAAGAGATGCTGGAAAGCCGCTCTGTAGAGAGCGATCTGGGGGTTCTGATCGACAGCAAGTTGAAGATGAGCCAACAGTGTGCCCTGGCAGCCAAGAGGGCCAACCATGTCCTGGGGTGCATCAAGCATAGCATTGCCAGCCGGGCGAAGGAGGTGATTGTCGTGCTCTACTCTGCACTGGTGTGGCATCACGTGGAGTACTGTGTGCAGTTCTGGGCACCACAGTATAAAAAAGGTATTAAGCTACTCGAGAGTGTCCAGAAGATGGCTACGAAGTTGATGAAGGGTTTGGAAAGGAAGCCGTATGAGGAGCGGCTAAAGTCACTTGGTTTATTCAGCCTGGAGGAGACCTCATCGCGGTTTACAGCTTCCTCACAAGGGGAGAAGGAAGGGTAGGTGCCGAATTCTTCTCTTTGGTGACCAATGACAGAACCCAAGGGAATGGCAGGAAGATGTGCCAGGGGAGGTTTAGGTTAGACATTAGGAAAAGGTTCTTCACCCAGAGGGTGGCAGATCACTGGAACAGGCTCCCCAGGGAGGCAGTCATGGCCCCAAACCTGTCAGTATTCAAGAGACTGGATAATGCCCTCAGACACATGGTGTGAACTATGGAGTTATCCTATGCAGGGACAGGAGTTGGACTCGATGATCCTTGTGGGTCCCTTCCAACTCAGGACATTCTCTGTTTCTGTGATTTACTTATCTAGTTTATTTTTCATTTAATAAATATTGTTTATAAGAAACAGCATAATAGGACTTTTGGGAGCAGTCGATGGGCTGATCCTATCTTCCCCACCCTCAGGAGGACACCCTTGGGTAAGATTTGTGCACTTAGTCATACCAAGTTTTCCCAGGGACACTTAAACTTTAAGCTTGTATTTGTAATCACATTAACAGTGCTATATAGTCATCTTAGAATTTATATATACATGGTACCAACACTTATTTCTTGCAACTTACATTTGTATTTCAACTAAAGTGTATTTTTGCAACTAAAGTGTGTTTTTGAAGACAGTTGTGGCAGATTGCAACCCCCCTCCCTCTTTTAATATGGCACATCTCCCCCTTTCTCTGCTACTTGAGGCTAACAGCTTCTTTTGTTTGGCCCCAGAGCACCCTGGCTCCTGGGACATTAGCAGAAGGGAGTGCCAAGGCACACTGAGCCGCGCCCAGCGTGGGGGATGTTTGAAGGCTTCAGGGGCACCCACACTCAGTGTGGGGGGTGCAGAGAAGCTTCTACAATGCCTACAGTCAGGTCTGATCAGATAACAAAAACGGGACTCTCGTCGAGACTCCGCCCATTGCCGCGGCTCTCTTGGAGCACGAGCAAGATGCTGCCGCCAGGAGAGCCCCTCTCCCTGGGATGGAGACTCTGCTTGCCTTGCCGCCACGTGTGTAAGTAAAACTTCTCGCAGGATTGCGAGTATATTTATACTTTCGTGCACATATGCATGTATAACTTTCCGTGCTCCATATGAGCGCGTGTAAAATTAATCCTTGCAGAATCGCGGGTGTATTTTCTTTCCGTGCACATTTGCACAAGTACTTTATTTCCTCGCACAATCGCGAGTGGCCGCCGAGAGCCCCTCGCACAATCGCGAGTGTATTTTCCTCCCGTGCTTCCACATAAGCACGTGTAGGATTCCGTGCACATTTGCACGTTTAAAATAACTCTCGCAGGACTGCGAGCGTATTCTAAATTTACTCTCGCAGAATCGAGAGTGCACACTTTCCGTACTCACTACGAGTACGTGTATCTCTATAAAAATAATCCCACACCGTGTTTGGGCAAGTGTGTACTCCTCCGGGACTCGGGGACGGCTCCGGCATTGTTTTGAGTGAAGCCACGTGCATGCACTCTGTGGACCGCCCCTCTCAATAATTTCCTCCACTGATATCCGAACCTGGAGTGCTTTTGGAGTGCTAAAACCCTGTGCCTCGCTGGTCTAATAAAAGTTGTTTTTGGACCTTGTGGTCCCTAAAATTGACCTGTGGGTTGCCTCCGTGACAACAGTGTATCTATCAACGGCATCTAAAAGAACTTGCACCTGTTGCTTTAATAAACCTCATTATTTGTGGATCTAGTAATGAGAATTTTTCATTAAATGCGCCCAGACCTGTAGTATGCAATTGTACTATTCATGAGTCTGTGCAGCATGTAAGTTCAATGATCATGACTGGCCGGCACTATTTGTGAATCTAGTTGTGTGAACTCAACATTAATGCAGTCAGACTTATAGTATGTATTATACTATTTTTAAATCTGTGTGCCGGGCCGGCCGTTGAGCATGATCAGACTTATAGTGCCAACTTGAGGTTATTTGCATCACTCAGGAGTTCAGCCTAGCCACCTTGCACAGGGCTTAACTTCTGCCAAAATTATCATCTTAATGCAACAGACATGGATGAAACACCTTTCATAAGAGATTTAGCAGAGAAAATAATTTCTTCATAATGATTTGTTCAACTTACGTCAATGAGTCATCCACTGAAAGTTAACAAGCGATTGGGATTTTGAAAGAAAGTACAATTTGTATCAGGAATTAAATAAATTATTAAAACCAACATTTCAGAAGATGAGTTCTACTACTTTTAAAAACCCAAAGGAAACAGTATCCAGAAACAGCCAGTTTAATACACTAACTGCATACACTTCTTTAGCTTAATAAGTTAATACTAAATGCAAAGCATGTTTTGACAAATTCTTTGTTTCCAACAATGTTATTTAGTATAATTTAACTAACAAAATGATGTTAAATTGTTGGGTTTTGTTGTGTATTTTTTTGTTACATGCCCATTTCTTTCCAAATGTGTCTTGACATAAGCCATATGTAAATAATTATCTTGTAAATAACTAACTTATCCTCCACCATTTTCTAGCAAAACCAAAAAGGAAAAACTAATAATCGGAATAATTTTTCATTAAGCCATATAACTAGGCTGCTCTAACTATGTGGTTAGCAAGAAGAGTGTTAAACAGTACCAAGCAGTGAGAACCAACATAATGACTAAAACAAACAAATGCAAAATGATTGGATTTAAATTAAATACTCCTTTTGGATGCTTTAAATCATGATAATACAGAGTGGGGTAGTAAAACTGAGTTATTTGTTATGTGAAGCAACCACATCATATATTCAGTTCATAAACTGATAATCCTTAATTCCTGCTTTGATTTTTGCTGAAAGTGCAGCTCAAAATCTCCTGTATTGTACTGTTAAAAAAAAAAATCCAGCAAAATTTTAGAGGGTCAGTTTTTACCTATTTTCTTCTGCATCATTACTCTCTTTTATTTTAAGCAGTCATCTTGTCTCTTTCCATATCTATAGGGTTACCCCTTTTATCATCCTGCTTAGATATTTTAAGAGAAGTCTTATCTTTCAGCCTTTCTTTTGCTTGGTTAAACAAGTTAGTTTTGTTCAGATTTGCTGATGAAACAGTGCCTCTCCATGTCAGAGCTATGCACAGACTCTTGTCTGCCTCAACTCCCATTTCCATTTTTTCTTGACTAGAAACATGCATTTTATGTGAAATGATCTCTTAACAGTACTTTGTAGAATGGCCCCACAATTATTCTACCTCTACAGCAAATCTCTAATGCAGAACACTAGAGATTTGTTTTTATATTTTCCATGGCTGTATCACATTAGAAATTCTTATTCATTCTGTGATGAAGATGTAAGCTGAAATCCTGCTTCCAGATTAATCAATAGTTGCCTATAATATATATTCTTGTTACTAGCCCATAATGGTGTCTTGCTCTTTACACTATCAAATTTCTTCCCACCTCTCCACGAACTAGTGTCATAAAATACTTCCCATATACTACTACTGCTTTATAGTTGCAAGATTTCCCAATGTCACAGTGCTGAGACTATGCTTTCTTAAGTGCTTATACAACACCTCACAAAATGGCTCTTGTGGTCCCAGAATCCAGCTTCTTCATACAAAGAAAAAAAAACACCAAACAGCTAGAAACAATGAAAGAACAGCTTCACATCTTTTGGATGTACTTTAAAAATATTCAGTACTTCTTTTTATGATAAGACTAAATCAGGTTAACAGACTGAAGCATAGGAGGTTCCATCTGAATATGAGGAAAAACTTCTTTACCTTGAGGGTGACAGAGCACTGGAACAGGCTGCCCAGAAAGACCGTAGAGTCTCCTTCTCTGGAGACATTCAAGACCCACCTGTACACATTCCTGGGCAATCTATTCTAGGTGTACCTGCTTTAGCAGGTGGGTTGGACTAGATGATCTCCAGAGGTCCCTTCCAACCCCATCCATTCTGTGATTCTGCGACTTTGTAGGACTTCCCTGTTTTAGGCCAAGAGCCATAAACCACTCTCTGCCTACCTAGAGCTCTTAAACTGCCACAGACTGGATGTCTGCAGGTGAGAGAGGCTGTCTGGAAGTGCCCATGCTGTGGAAGAGAGAGCATTCTGGAAGTGTAGTAAAGATGTTGCTGATACCATGCATAGACTGCTGTTCCACACAAATTGTCTGCTGAAGCTATCCAGTAGCAATGGTTCCAATACTAGTGTTTTAGCTTTGAAGTTTATGCAGATAAATACAGAGTGTGTACACATACGCAGGCACATCGCAAGAACAGCCAGAGGCCACGAATGCATTGCAAAGAGCAAATTTTATTTTAGTTACCTCTCTACTGGGGGATCTCCGAAGCCACACCTGAGCTCCCAGGCAGAGGTGACACCAGCGGGGACGCAGGCACTGGTCAGTTCAGCCCTGCTGGAAGATCACTGGGCCTGCTGAGCTCGCCTGTATTTCAAGGCTTCAGGCAGGCCAGCCTCCCGCTTTTTCTCACAACAAAGCAGGAATCTCAGACATAGTGATAAGGTGCCTAGAGTTTCTCACAGGCCTATGTTATCTAACACAAAGGTTCTACTTATCAAGCACACAAGGCCAGTAAAACAATTAGTGTGATGTATGTGCTTTTTCTACAGACAGGTGCAAGTCACTTGAGCGTATTTACATTTAACTCATCTCCTCGCCAAATCTTCCGCTATATCCCCATACATTCCACCCCCTCGCTCACGTGACTTGCTTCTGCTGGGGCCAACAAAGCCAGAGTTGTTCATTTGGGCTTGTGAGGTGTAGCACAGAGCAATTTACAGTGGCACACCATAAACACATACAGAAAAAGGAAAAAACATATTTCTACAATAATCAGGTGTCCCATTCATCTTGTCAAGGAATTAAACGAGTCATTCAGCCAGGCATTAGTTCCAAAGATGCAAGATGTTGTCTTCCATGCTGGCTAGTTCATCATCTGTGTTGAAGCAACACATGACTTCAAAATCAAAGCAGCATTTGCAGCTACGACCTACTCAGAGAAACAACAATAAGAAACATTAATGTTAAAATCTCCTAGCATAGCACAATTCTGTAACACAGCTATGGGGGTTGTCACCTTCCAGTAATACATACGCTGCTGCTCCAGCTCCTTCAGTTGGTATCACTCTGGGTTTAACAACCTGTTGTGGGCTAATTGCCTACACAGACTGGAAAGTCGTGGCCTGCACTTTTTCAGATTGGACTTCAGTTGGATGTTGAGTCTGTGACACCAATAACATTGTTCCAGTGCTGTCTCCTCTACATAAAACACAGGTGTTCACTGAAGATACCTGAAATACAAGAACTCGAGAATCTGATATTAGTAAAGGATGTAACATAAGAGGAGAAATCAGGGTACAAAACCATACAGCATTCTCTGGAGTCATATGAATTTTTACATCTAGATCAATAGGCTGCAGTCCCACTTCACAATCCATTGGTGTGAATAATTTCATTTCCTCTGTAGTTAGTGCTGACACTGTATCCACAGAAGTATATACATATTGCCACCCCCTAGATGGGGGTACGGGGCCAATATAATCAACCTGACAGGTATTCAAGGCCCACTGACCCTATTTTACCTTTCCCCATGCTCTTAAATGTAGCTGTGTATAAGCAGCACAATGATGCGAGCATGTTTTACAAGTATATAACAGCAAAGGGGTTTGATTGTGACCAATGTCCCATGTGTGTGCAGCATAAGCTGATCCATGTCCACAAGCTATATGCACATTTAGAGCTTGAGCATGCAGCTCAGCAGAGGTCACATTATTTGCTTTCTTACTGTTTTGAGACTCAAATGAATCAACTTTATTGTGCTCTGCTATTAACCCTTCACAAGGGGAATCCTCCTCCACAAAAGATGTAGGGATGAAAATTCTCCAATGCCCTAAAAATCCTAAAAAGGCATGTAATTGTTTTATTGCAGCTGGTACAGAAAACTGCTGGACTGTGTGCTGTACTTTATCTGGTGTTTCTCTAAGCTGCCTATGCCAAACTATTTCTAAAAATAGTACAGTAGCACAAGGGCCCTGTGTTTTCATCAGAGTAATTGCCCAGCCTTGGTCCTGCAAACGCACCTTCAAAAATTCAGCAGCTGCTTCAGTTTCTTGTTGTGACACTGCCATAATCAACAGATTATCAATATCATGGCAATCAGTAATAGTACCCGACCATAGTGCTATATCAGCTACTATCATTTGGTGGCAAATGGAGGGACTGTGTTTGTATCTCTGAGACAATACTTGGCAAGTATATTGCTTTTGTTGCCAGGTAAAGGCAAACTGGTCTTGCACTGAGGTGGCAGGTGGGGTGGAGGGTGGGTGCAGTGTTGGCGGGGGGCCTAGGGCTGGTTGGCTTTTCTGCATAAGCATTAACTTTTGTAAGCAGCAAAAAATTTGTGATGGTATGATCCCGCTTATTGCTGATTGTGGGATACCAGCTTGTACTAAATCATTCCACATTAGCGTTCTCATCACCTGTGCTGTAACTCTTTTCAGTTTTGCCAGATTTCCATTATCCACCACCCAAACAGAGGGTCCTGAAATTACAGCCCCAGTTCCCCTCAAGGCATTTGCTAGAGTGCCTGCATTACCTGTAGCACTTGTCACTGCTACCCTGTCCGAATCGGATCCCATAATCAATGCATACACCACCCCCATCTGCTGCACTAAATCAATACTTTCCTCCATTGTGCACCAATTTCCACGGGACAACATAGATTCAACAGGTTCAGCATATGCTGTTAAAACTGCTGCACACAAACATTGATACAGCATAGGTGCAATAATATCTTGCCTGTCTGGACCTCTGACAGTTTGCAGCTGAGCATATTGTTGTTGTATCTGATCATCATAGGCTATAGGGCTTAAGAAATCTTTTTCATCTGCTAATAAATGGATAGACACAGCTCCACTATCCCAAGCTGGCAAAATCTGTGCCAGAATTCCTTCCCCGCTTGTCTGCTGAGGGATCTCTGAAAATGCCGTTAACTCCTTTGGAGAGTGAGTATGTGTGATCTGCCCCCCCTCATCTGCTTGTTCCTGCTGCAGCATCATTTGTATGGGGGGTTGTGCTTCCACCACTTCCCTGCCATTTAAGTCAGGATCAAATTCAGACTCAATATTGGAGTCTGAGGATTCACTCCAAATATTTCCATCCCACTCCTTGGGATTCCAAGAGTGTTTTGTGGTAAGAGCACAAACCTGAGAACACAAAAACTCACTTTTGGCATATTTTTCCTTTTGTTCCTTAGCAATACATGCTAGCAACCGGTCTACATTATCTTGCAGCTCATAGCACCGCTCTGCTTGAACAGTAATTACTTCTTGTGCGATCGCCTTTGCATCCTGTAAAATCTCAACCTTCTTTTCCAATTCTCTTATTGTACTCTTCAATGCAACAACGTCACGATCAAGAGCTCTAAGACGGGTAACAAATAACCATCCCAATCTCCCCGCTAATTTGCGAGAAGAAGTTGATGCCACTCTCCATGGAAACTTTAGCATAGCTGCTTGAATTACCTGGGGGGTAATCACCGCCCCATCATCAAGCCGAGGCCATGACTCCGGCGTAGCGAATTCAGACAGGAGAGCAGCCATGGGAGCCCAGCGCTCTGTACTGGGCCATCCCGGAATTTGGGGAGTCACCCATGAGGCCTCCCTGTCCCCATTTTTTTTGCAAACCACAGCATGGCTGGTTCTAGCAACTGCCGACTAATGCCAAATGTGTACACATACACAGGCACGTCTCAAGAACAGCCAGAGGTCACGAATGCATTGCAAAGAGCAAATTTTATTTTAGTTACCTCTCTACTGGGGGATCTCCGAAGCCACACCTGAGCTCCCAGGCAGAGGTGACACCAGCGGGGACACAGGTGCTGGTCAGTTCAGCCCTGCTGGAAGATCACTGGGCCTGCTGAGCTCGCCTGTATTTCAAGGCTTCAGGCAGGCGCAGCCTCCCGCTCTTTCTCACAACAAAGCAGGAATCTCAGACATAGTGATAAGGTGCCTAGAGTTTCTCACAGGCCTATGTTATCTAACACAGAGGTTCTACTCATTAAGCACACAAGGTCAGTAAAACAATTAGTGTGATGTATGTGCTTTTTCTACAGACAGGTGCAAGTCACTTGAGCGTATTTACATTTAACTAACCTCCTCGCCAAATCTTCCGCTATATCCCCATACACAGAGTTTACAAGGTAGTTGCAGGGCACAAAGGATGAGGAGCTTATTGTGTGAATTCAGAATGCTCCTGCCTCCGCACTGCAGCTTGAAGTACAATTTTTTTTTTTTTTTTTTTTTAATTTTCCTCTTTATCCCACAAGTGACCTTTTCCTTTGGCTATTTCAGTCTTCTGTAAAGCTGATATCTGCAACTTTTTCCAGGATTGGCACAACCCACAAAAAAACTGGTATTTTCTCCTGGACTGGGTTCTAAGGTGGTATTATTACTTTTATAAGGTGCTGAAATGATATTCTTGATACAAATTGAAATCACAGTGTGAATAAATTAGCTACTTTACATTGTCAATTTGAGAGAAATACAAGGAATACATAACCAAGATACTGAACTGCTGCACTTCAGTATGGGATCAAAACTCCATCATCTCTATTCTAAGTCAAAATTATTTTAGTGATTTTATTCCAAATGTCATTCCTTTCAACACCCCCTTTACTTTTTTACTTCTAAAACATCCTGATTCTGTTATGAATCATGACTAAAGGGAAAAAAAATCTGTACCACCCAGTCTTTACATTATTTCATGTCATACCTCTCTCAACAGCAGCACCAGATATTTCAAATTCTGCTGTAAAAATTCTTCCTGGCTACATATTGATGAAGTTTGATCTCAGTGTCCCTAGAAACTTTTAGGTTTCAGCTGCTGAGAAATCGAGACATTCAGATATCCCTAATTTCAGTAGGAATGAAGACATTCTTTCTTGCACTGGCAAAAAAGCCTCCTGTCTCCAGCTGCTCATCACTATCCCCAGATGGAACTTAGCTCCTCTCCAAACACTCCAGTGTACACTTGCTTTAGATAATATCAACCAGGACAGCTGAAATCTTGTATTTAAGCTAGTAATGCTAATCTGGGTGATTCTGCATGGAATGCTCACATGAGCTGATGAGACTTAGTAACCTCCAGCAGAGGTATGGGTACAGGCATCCACAGCCTTAAATTTCTGTGTCTTTGCAAATAGATACTTGAATCCTTGATTGCAATAGTATCTTAATTATTTTAAATGCCAGAACTCTTTCTCCTGCCTTTCTGTAGGGAATTTTCTTTTGTTCCTGAATGAATACCTTTTCTTCAGTTAAAACTCTTCTAAGCGCTAATTCCTCTATAAAAGCTTAACAATGTGAGAAGAAAGCAATTAAAATTATGAATTTAGAATCCATATGCAAAATCTGCTGGCTTTGAGACTGTGTACTCCCTAAAGGACAGAATCTCTCCAGCTCGTATCAGTAGTGAATACATTAACAGCACTTAAAACATTTATCTTTCATGATAGTTATGGTTATGATTGAACTCGATCTTGAGGGTTTCTTCCAACTGAAATGTTTCTATGATTCTATGATAAAACAAAGCTCCCAAACTCTTCCAAAGGATAGCTTATGGGTTACCAGCAGCTCCTATCTTTGCTCATAAAGAACAATTAATTTTCAAATTTTGTTAATTTTCTTGACTCCACTGGCTAGAGGACATCTTACTAAGAGAAGCCAGATTCCAATACCTCTGTATTTAGACAAAATTTCATATTGTCCATTCTCAATCATTTCTGCAAAGTTTTTTTCTACTTTTTGTATCTTTAGTGTTAACGTCATCATTTAATCTATCATACATATACATCTATGTTGGAGATATACTCTGCTATACAAGATAAACAGAATTACACTTTACCCTTTAATGGCTATTTCTATTACAAACATGAATGTCATCCTTTGTGTTGTGAACACAAAATAAGGAACAGAGTAGAATCATCAGTCCAGGGATTTATGGGGGAATAAGTTTGAATAAAGATAAAAGAGATAAAATCCAGGTCTTTAAACTCTCTGCCTCAGTCCCTGTCTCTGAAAAAGAGGAAAATAACCCAGCCATATTTCAAGATTTAGTTAGCTAATGTCTGTAGAGATGAAAAAGCCTAACACTGAACAGCAAATCTAGGATCTGTAGCATGGTATTTCTAGATTTTCTTTAACAAGTGAGTATTCTGACTACTTTTTACTTTTACTTTTGCTGCAACTCAACAAACTTTCTGCCACTACTTATCAAAAGTAAACATGGAGTTACTGCTCCAAGTATAGATGTATCACTACAGTAAAACAGTCTGTTGGCCTAACACAGGACTCTGTAATACTGTCTTTTTATAAAGAGCTCTTATCCAGTTGAAAAGTTCACCTTATCATATTGGTTCAGAGGTATTTTAAATTTTTGTTCCTAATGAAAGCCAATTAGAAAAATGAGGGCAAGATGTCAGATATACATCTGGTCTCCCTATTTAACATAGAGGTTTATCTTTTGCATGTTGCTGATGAGAATTTAGGAGGCCACAAAGGAAGAGAAAACCTTTCCTGCCCTAACACTTCTTTTTTCTGTTATGAAAACAATAGTCTCCATTTCTCATTTGATATATGAAATAGCTCTGCCATAAAATCCCATATTTTTCAGCTTTGTGTTTAATTGTTGGAGCCAAGAAAAGTAGGTGAAGAAATATGACAGATCTTACTTGAGCTGACACTGTGTAAAAAGTAGGCTATGGCAGACATGACTCTCATATTTAAGTGAACTTGTCTGCTTCCTTTAAAAAAGGAGTGGTAGAAAAGGAGGGATTAACAAGCCACCAAGGGCTTGCTGTAAGATTCTGACCCTTTTAGTGGCTTGTGACATATGGCTTATGAATACCAGCTCTTCTTCAAAATCAGAATACAAATCTACCATTTGAATGAGGAATGTAAAAAAAAAAAAATAGAGTAACAACAAAAAACTCTGCTACAAGGTCTTGTTAACTAGAATTCATTATCAAGGTATTTATTGGAACAGGAGAATGAGATAAATAACTGACTAAACTCTGAGATTATTATTAGATATCTAAAAGCCCCTAATATGTGTCATCCTTTGCTGGGTAAAGCATATGCTATGGTCCTCCTGAAGGCATTAATCTAATGTGTCCAGATACTGCAATAATGATATAGGTTTCTACTTATCCTCAAGATGTTTCACATCATGAGAGCTTTTATATCATCCATTTGATAGAGAGAGCTCTCAGAGGTGCTCACATCAATAGCTACACAGTTTTTACACCTGAAAATATGTGTGCTCTTTAGTTGTTAGTGCTCGTACAGATTATTTGGAAAATTCATCTTATGTGGTCCATTAGTTGCATCATCATGCAATCTCCTCTTGCATTGTCTTTAAGCATGTAACAGAAGTTTTGCACTTAGAACTTCCATAGCTCGACAAAAAAAACACATCTGTAAATGAAGAGGTTATATATATTTATGACTGACTATTGTGAAAAGCAAAAAGCATGATCTGGCTGGTGGTCTTCCAATGAAATATTTCTGAAAATTATTAGATCTCATGCACTGGAAGAAAGAAAGATTCTGAAACTATCATTAAAAAATATCTAGTTGAAAATCCAACAATATGAACATTAGAAAATGCCAGACTGCAGTTTACTCAAACAACAAAAATATGTTCCCACCTCCATTACGGACTTAATGAGAAGTGTCTGGTAAGCTCAGCTATAACTTCTGCTATTAAGCACAAGGTAACAGAAAGTAGTTAGATGTTTTTATGTACTGGTTTTCCTGCTCATCATTACAGATATTTCCTGAGTCTGCATTAGTGTGTGAGCACAGATACTTGCACCCCTCATATCTGTGGCTCCCTTTTTAAGGATTTTAAACTGTATTTAAGGTTTGAAGGTCCTTGGATAAGAGCGCTAACACTTCCTCCATCTGCAGAAATTTTTTTTGGTAGCATTATTGAATTTAATAGTTCAGACAGCACTAAAGATCTTCCTGAATATAAGCACTGTGGTTTGCTTTTTTTATTTCTTTCATTTTGGACACAGGAGTTACTATAATTCAGTCTGTACTGAAAAGCTAGATGAGGCTTTGTTATGCCCTCAGTACAGCTGAAAACAAAAAGGTTACATCTTGCTGACCTTTATGATCTACTGTGCACATTTACAAAATCAGCAAAACCAAAAAAAGAAGAGTTCCACAGAAAAATTATTATAGATATTTTACAATGGTATTTGTCTCCAATTCCTCATCTTTGCAAAATGTTTCCTGTTTCATAAGCAGAATCAGCTGCAAGCAGAGTCCACAAATGCATGTGTGGCAGAACTGAAGGAATAAACCAAGCATGGTGAATTTTGAGCAAATCCGGATAATGCTTTAAGGAATTATTTGGTGTGTGGTCTGAGTCAAGAAGCCACAGAGAGGTGGAAGTTAATCTTATGTACTCCCCAGCTGCAGGTATGTCTTTTTCAGAGCAGACTGCAGGAGGAGACACATAAATGACCAAGAGACCAGATTAAAACCACATGAGCCAAGTGTCAGCCTCATTGTATGTATTCTCACTAAAATTGAAAAGACTTTAACTTGGATGGCTGTCATTTCAAAGAGAAGTTGTGACATGTAAAAGTAACTGTAATAAATTGAACTGAAAGAAGAATGTCTGTGACACTAAAGGGAAGCAATAATAATAATTATAAAAAAGATAGGAAAAGGAATCAAAACCAAATAATTTCAGTAGCTCAGCTCACGCGGTAAGCTCTATACTCTTTCTGCTGCTTCTTTTCATGTTGCCATTTAATTTTGCAGGTATGGATCCTCAGTGAGCATGCAACTTCTGTATTGCAGGTTTTAGTACTAGTATTTTGGAAAAGGAATAGGAATAGGAAAATTCAGTCTCTAAATGGTTGGTTCCAAGACTGGTGCTACAGGCAGGGCTTTGGATTTTTTGATAATGGTTGGTTTTATAAGACACCAGTTTGGACAGTGTCACGCGGGAAAGGTTTATCTCGCAGGGGCAAAAGGATGCTGGAGCAGGAATTAGCTGGGCTCATTTGGAGAGCTTTAAACTAGATTCAAAGGGGGATGGGGTTGTAGCTGGGCTTGTCCCAGTGGGGCAGCATTCTAAAACTGATGAGGACCCGGTGGCCTCCTATGCCCCTAGGGAGAAATTGGTGTGCTCTGCTCGCTCCTTGAAATGCCTGTACACCAATGCGCGCAGCATGGGGAACAAGCAGGAGGAGTTAGAATCCTGTGTTCGGTTGGAGATTATGATCTGGTGGCAATTACGGAAACATGGTGGGACAGTTCACATGACTGGAATGTGGTCATGGATGGCTATGCCCTTTTCAGGAAAGACAGGCCAGCCAGGCGTGGTGGTGGAGTTGCTCTCTATGTGAGAGAGCAACTACAATGTACTAAATTCTGCCCAGGAGTGGATGACGAGCGAGTTGAGAGTGTATGGGTCAGGATCAAGGGGCAGGCTGGCAGGGGTGACACTGTTGTGGGCGTCTGTTACAGGCCACCACATCAGGCTGAGGAAGTTGATGAGGCCTTCTATGGGCAGTTGAGAGTGGCCTCACAGTCACAGGCCCTGGTTGTTGTGGGGGATTTTAACTTCCCTGTTGTTTGCTGGAAGGAGCATTCAGCCAGCCAGCCACAGTCCAGGAGATTCCTCCAGTGCATTGATGATAATTTCCTCATGCAGATGGTGGAGGAGCCGACTAGGAGAGGTGCACTGCTGGATCTCATCCTCACTAACAAGGAGGGTCTGGTCGAAGCAGTAAAGGTTGAGGGCTGCCTGGGTTGCAGTGACCACGAGATGGTGGAGTTCAGCATCTTGTGTGGCAGGAAGAGAATAGCAAGTAGAATTGCAACCCTGGACTTTAGCAGGGCTAACTTTGGCCTTTTCAAGCAATTGCTGGGGGAAATCCCATGGGCAAGACTGCTTGAAGGGAAAGGGGCCCAAGGTAGCTGGATTGCATTCAGAGATTGTTTCTTCCATGCTCAGGATCAGAGCATCCCCATACGCAGGAAGTCAAGGAAGGGAGCCAGGAGGCCTGCGTGGTTGAATAGGGATCTGTTGGGTATGCTCAAGCAGAAGAGGAGAGTTTACAGGTCATGGAAGCAGGGGCTGGCCACTTGGGAGGAATATAAGGCTGCTGTTAGAGGATGTAGGAAGGCAGCTAGGACAGCCAAGGCCTCCTTAGAATTACAGCTGGCGAGAGGGGTCAAGGACAGCAAAAAGAATTTTTTCAAATACATAGCAGATAAAACTAATACCAGAGGCAATGTAGGCCCACTGATGAATGGGGTGGGTGCCCTGGTGGCAGAAGATACAGAGAAGGCAGAATTACTGAATGCCTTCTTTGTCTCTGTCTACTCTGCTGGAGGCTGTCCTGGGGAGCCCTGTACCCCTGAGACCCTGGATGAAGCCAGGTCAATGGAGGAGTTTGCTGTAGTTGATGAGGACTGGGTTAGGGAGCAATTAAATAGTCTGGACATCCATAAATCCATGGATCCATGGGGAAGTGTGGGGTGGGAAAGGGGGTTAACAATACATCTGCCAGGGTTTTATTGTCACCCCGCAATCTTAACCCTCGACAGATAATTGGCGCCCAACGTGGGGCAAGAGAAAGGGGTAAATTTGAAGATTTTTGGCTTTTCTACGGCTCTGACGTACCTTTCAGTTTTATTGGCACGGTGCCAACTCATAGAGTTGTGATACTCGCGCGTCTGTTTGCTTTGGATAATATTTAGTTGTATTAAGGCAAAGTGAATTACACTGATTTAAAGATGTTATGGCATAAGTTGTATCAGTTATTTTCTACACTGTGCTCACTGATTCCATATCTGTGTTGGGCTTTCTTTTTAAATCGAAGTATTCATTATATAACAACAAGGAACTGGACAATGGTCATGATGATACTGTGTGGTTTGTCACTGGTTTATTTCATTATACTGCAGCCGCTAATGAATTTCTACTCGCTTCTGCTTTACCTTGAAAAGCCTCCAGGAGAGATTAAAGAGCAGTACGGCTCTGTGTTTGCTAATTGCTCGAGTGAATCTTTAGAAAGGCTGACTAACAATTCTTTCGTTTTTTCACTAGGACAGTTCACAAATGTTTTAGAGAGCTTTGAATATCCTTGGAGTTTTGATAGAACTGTGATGGTGTTATCTGGTTTGCTGAATGTGTGTCAGTTTGTGCTTCTGTTAAGAGAAATGGCGTTCAACAGGAGGTTTGCGTCTCTTTGTTGTCCTGAGATTTGCGGTGCGTCTTCGGAAGCTTTAGCAAAAAGCACTCCGAGCCGCTCGAGAAATAGCAAAACAGCCAAAGCTGCCGCTGCAGCCACTGCCCCCCCAACGGCGGCTTCGCAGGCTGAAGCTACAGCTCCTCCGCAGAGCTCCTCTGCCAAGGTTGCTGCAGATAACATTACTTCTCCAGCCTCAAAGGCTAACAAGGCAGCCCCCCCTTCTTCACACACTGGGCACTGTTGCTGCTGTAACCACTGTGACAGTCATTCAGACTCTGGAAATAAATCAAATGATGGTAAACCCATATCAGCATCAGTTGCTGGTTGTAAGAAAGTCACTAGAAAGACTACCCGTGCAGCAGATGATGGCACAGGGCCAACATCCATCCAAGGTGCATCATCAGGACAGGGAGGAGATGAAGTGACCACCACTCGGTCCTTTTCTCCAGGTGAACTGAGAGATCTGCGAAAAGACTTTAGTCGTCGTGAAGGTGAGAATATGTTAACCTGGCTGCTGAGATGCTGGGACAATGGGGCAGAAACAATTGAATAGGAAGGTGGTGAAGCCAGGCAGCTGGGATCTCTGTCAAGAGATTCCACCATTGATAGGGCAATTTCAAGAGAGTCTAATGCCACTACTCTCTGGACCCGACTCCTGGCAGCTATGAAAGTAAGATTTCCCTACAAGGAAGATTGTATATCCAAGTTAGGGAAATGGAATACTATGGAGAGAGGTATTCAGTTCCTGAGAGAATTAGCTGTGCGAGAGATCATCTATTTTGGATCAGACAACCAAGAGGGGACAGACCCAGATAGAATCAATTGTACACGATCTCTGTGGCGCAGATTTGTACAAAGTGCACCCCCTGCATATGCTAAGTCATTGGCAGGAATGGTCTGGTCAGCTAGAGGTCAACAAGAGATTAATGAAGTGATTGAGCAGCTTCGGAACTTTGAGGACAGCCTTGCTGGTTCTCTACGGGCCTGTGTCTCTGCTGTAGAGAAACTGTGTGAAAAATCTGATGACCGGTTTGAAAAGATATTGCAAGAAATAAAAGAACTCAGAGAAGACACATACCATTCACGACCTGCACAAACCTATGTTTCAGCTATTAGGAAAAGGCGTTTCCAATCTCGAGAGAGAGGACGGAGGCAGCCCACAAAAAGAGGTTCACTGTGGTTCTTCCTACATGAGCAGGGAGAAAACATGAATAAGTGGCATGGAAGACCTACCTCAGAACTTCAGGAACGAGTACGTGAGCTAAAAGGAAAAACTCCTAGGAAGGTGGCTGCTCCAGTTTACAAAAGGAGCAGAAGAGATTCTGATGCTCTTGAAGGAACCTCTAATTCACACCCAGAGACTGTGCAAAACAGAAATTAGAGGTGCCCTGCCTCCAACCAGGTGGAGGAAAGGGATAACAGAGTTTATTGGACTGTACAAATACTATGGCCTGGTACAACACACCCCCAGGAGTACAAAGCTTTAGTGGACACTGGTGCTCAGTGCACAATAATTCCTTCTAATTATAAAGGAACGCAATCTATTAATATTGTTGGAGTGACTGGGGGATCCCAGGAACTGACTGTTGTAGAGGCTGAAATGAGCCTAACTGGAAAAAACTGGCAAAAGCATCCCATTGTGACTGGTCCAGATGCTCCATGCATCCTTGGCATAGACTACCTCAAGAGAGGGTATTTTAAGGACCCAAAAGGGTATAGGTGGGCATTTGGTATAGCAGCTGTGGACACTGAGAAAATTGAACAGCTGTCTGATTTGCCTGGTCTTTCAGATGACCCTTCTGTTGTAGGACTGCTGATGGTTGACGATCAGCAAGTGCCAACTGCTACCACGACAGTGCATCGTCGGCAATATCGCACCAACCGAGACTCTTTGATTCCTATCCAGAAGTTGATCCGTCAATTGAAAAGCCAGGGTGTGATCAGTAAGACTCGCTCACCTTTTAACAGCCCAATCTGGCCAGTGCGTAAGTCTAGTGAGGAGTGGAGACTAACTGTGGACTATCGTGGCCTGAATGAAGTTACGCCACCACTGAGTGCTGCTGTGCCTGACATGCTAGAACTGCAATTTGAACTGGAGTCAAAGGCAGCTAAGTGGTATGCTACAATTGACATTGCTAATGCATTTTTCTCTATTCCTGTAGCAGCCGAGTGCAGGCTGCAGTTTGCTTTCACCTGGAGAGGCATCCAGTACACGTGGAATCGCTTGCCCCAGGGGTGGAAACACAGTCCTACCATCTGCCATGGACTGATCCAGACCACGCTGGAGCAAGGTAAAGCTCCAGAACACTTGCAATATATTGATGACATCATTGTATGGGGCAACACAGCGAAAGAAGTCTTCAAGAAAGGTGAGAGAATAATTCAGATTCTTTTGGATGCTGGTTTTGCCATAAAACGAAGCAAGGTCAAGGGACCTGCACGAGAGATACAGTTTTTAGGAATAAAATGGCAAGATGGCCGTCGTCAGATCCCAATGGATGTGATCAACAAAATTGCAGCAATGTCTCCACCTACTAATAAAAAGGAGACACAGACTTTCTTGGGCGTTGTAGGTTTTTGGAGAATGCATATTCCTGACTACAGCCAGATTGTGAGCCCTCTCTATCGAGTGACTCGTAAAAAGAACCAATTTGAGTGGGGCCCTGAACAACGACAAGCCTTTGAACCAATTAACTGTGAGATAACTCATGCGGTGGCCCTTGGACCAGTTCGGACTGGACTAGATGTTAAAAATGTGCTCTACACTGCAGCCGGAGATAATGGACTTACCTGGAGCCTCTGGCAGAAAGCACCAGGAGAAACCCGAGGTCGACCCTTAGGTTTTTGGAGTCGAGGATACAAAGGATCTGAGGCCAACTATACTCCAACTGAAAAAGAGATACTAGCAGCATATGAAGGAGTTCGAGCTGCTTCAGAAGTGATCGGTACTGAAGCACAGCTCCTCCTGGCACCTCGACTGCCGGTGCTGAGTTGGATGATCAAAGGGACGGTTCCCTCTCCACATCATGCAACCGAAGTTACATGGAGTAAATGGATTGCACTGATCACGCAACGAGCTCGAATTGGAAATCCCAATCGCCCAGGGATCTTAGAAGTGATTACAGACTGGCCAGAAAGCAAAGACTTTGGGATGTCTCCAGATGAGGAGGAAGTAAAACGTGCTGAAGAAGCACCACCATATAATACTCTTTCAGAGACTGATAAGCAGTATGCACTGTTCACAGATGTATCCTGTCGTCTTGTAGGAAAACATCGAAGGTGGAAAGCTGCTGTGTGGAGTCCCAGACGACAAGTTACAGAAGCCACTGAAGGACAAGGTGAATCTAGTCAATTTGCAGAAGTGAAAGCCATCCAGCTGGCTTTGGACATTGCTGAACGAGAGAAGTGGCCAATACTTTATCTCTATACTGACTCATGGATGGTAGCAAATGCCTTGTGGGGGTGGCTACAGCAATGGAAGAAAAGCAACTGGCAGCGCAGAGGTAAACCCATTTGGGCTGCCACACTGTGGCAAGACATTGCTGCTCGGCTAGAGAGCCTGCCTGTGAAAGTTTGTCATGTAGATGCTCATGTGCCTAAAAGTCGAGCCACCGAGGAACATCTAAACAACCAACAAGCGGATCAAGCTGCTAAGATTAAAGTAGCTGAGGTGGACTTGGACTGGCAACATAAAGGTGAACTTTTCCTAGCTCGGTGGGCCCGTGATGCTTCAGGGCATCAAGGTAGAGATGCAACATATAAATGGGCTCGCGATCGAGGGGTGGATTTAACTATGGACACTATTTCACAGGTTATTCATGAATGTGAGACTTGCGCCGAAATCAAACAAGCAAAACGGTTAAAGCCTGTATGGTATGGGGGGCGATGGTTAAAGTATAAGTATGGAGAAGCTTGGCAGATTGATTATATTACACTTCCACAAACACGTCAAGGTAAGCGTTATGTACTTACAATGGTGGAAGCAACCACTGGATGGTTGGAAACATATGCCGTACCTCATGCTACAGCCCGAAATACTATCTTGGGCCTTGAAAAGCAAGTCCTTTGGCGACACGGTACGCCAGAAAGAATTGAATCAGACAACGGTACTCATTTCAAAAACAGTCTTATAGACAATTGGGCCAAAGAACATGGTATTGAATGGGTATATCATATTCCATATCATGCACCAGCCTCTGGGAAAATTGAAAGGTACAATGGTTTGCTAAAAACTACACTAAAGGCACTTGGTGGTGGAACCTTTAAAAACTGGGATTCACATTTAGAAAAAGCCACTTGGTTGGTCAACACCCGGGGATCAACCAATCGAGCCGGGCCTGCCCAATGAGAAATTCTACGTACTGTGGAAGGAGATAAAGTCCCTGTAGTACACATGAAAAACATGTTAGGAAAAGCAGTCTGGGTTACTCCTGCCTCAGGCAAAGGCAAGCCCATTCGTGGGATTGTTTTTGCCCAGGGACCTGGCAGCACCTGGTGGGTGATGCTTAAGGATGGAGAAGTTCGGTGTGTACCTCAAGGGGATTTGAGTTTAGGTGAAAATATTCAATATTGAACTGCATGATGTGAATTGCCATGCTAACAGTGTTTAATAAGTGTCTTCCAGATCAAGACAATGATGATGAAACCAGAGCTAGCTTCTTCGAGTGGCGCCTGACAACTTCTTCGAAGTTGATGTCTTTAACCCACAAACAGTGGTCATGAGATGCACTTGTACCATTTTTCCTGCCCTGGGAGACTGTCATGACAAAATGAACTTAATGAACTTTTTAAAGGATGGTCCACTGATTAATTACTCCTGTGTATATATGTACATATGTGTATATATATAGTAGTAGTGATTAATTACATTGTATTGATAGATTATATTGATAAGGTTTAAGCATTCAGTGAATGGCATATTATAAGGGGTGGAATGTCCTGGTTTTGGTAAAAACAAGTTTCTCTTTCAGTGAATTTTGCCTGTCAGCTAAAGCCTTCATATTAACTGCATTTTCCTGGAGCACCAGACACATGTTTTGGTAAACCTATCAATGGAATGCAAACGTAATGATAAGCACAGATGGACATCTCGCGAGAGGGGTGACGAGAAACAAGTGAGCAAGAAACTGACCAACTGTGTATAACATTCCATTCACGTGAATACTTCATATAAAAGTGGGAGATCACGAGGATCTCGTGTGCTTTTCCCTTTTCCCTTCTGCTTATGGCCGACATTAGGAGAGGACCTTGCTAGTCGTCCCTGCGAACTGAGGCCTAGTGAGAGACTGAATCCAGCTCCGATTGGCTGCAGAGTCCAATCCAGGACTTCAGGTGCCGGCTCTGCAGTTGCTGAGACTTTCAAGATTGGTTTTGTATATTTTGTATTATTTTCTCTATTCTTATTAGTAGCATTAGTAAAACATCTTTAATTTTTTCCAACTCTCTTCACTCTGTGCTTCTTTTCCTTCCAATCGCCTCTCCTTAGAGAAAAGGGGGGAGAAGGAGGGGGAAGTGTGGGGTGGGAAAGGGGGTTAACAATACATCTGCCAGGGTTTTATTGTCACCCCGCAATCTTAACCCTCGACAAATTGACATTGCTAATGCATTTTTCTCTATTCCTGTAGCAGCAGAGTGCAGGCCGCAGTTTGCTTTCACCTGGAGGGGCATCCAGTACACGTGGAATCGCTTGCCCCAGGGGTGGAAACACAGTCCTACCATCTGCCATGGACTGATCCAGACCACGCTGGAGCAAGGTAAAGCTCCAGAACACTTGCAATATATTGATGACATCATCGTATGGGGCGACACTGCGAAAGAAGTCTTCGAGAAAGGTGAGAGAATAATTCAGATTCGTTTGGATGCTGGTTTTGCCATAAAAGGAAGCAAGGTCAAGGGACCTGCACGAGAGATCCAGTTTTTAGGAATAAAATGGCAAGATGGGCATTGTCAGATCCCAGTGGATGTGATCAACAAAATTGCAGCAATGTCTCCACCTACTATTAAAAAGGAGACACAGACTTTCTTGGGCGTTGTAGGTTTGTGGAGAATGCATATTCCTGACTACAGCCAGATTGTGAGCCCTCTCTATCGAGTGACTCGTAAAAAGAACCAATTTGAGTGGGGCCCTGAACAACGACAAGCCTTTGAACAAATTAAGCGTGAGATAACTCATGCAGTGGCCCTTGGATCAGTTCAGATTGGAATAAATGTCAAAAATGTGCTCTGCACTGCAGCCGGAGATAACGGTCCTATCTGGAGTCTCTGACAGAAAGCACCAGGAGAAACCCAAGGTCGACCCTTAGGTTTTTGGAGTCAAGGATACAAAGGATCTGAGGCCAACTATACTCCAAGTGAAAAAGAGATACTAGCAGCATATGAAGGGGTTCGAGCTGCTTCAGAAGTGATCGGTACTGAAGCACAGCTTCTCCTAGAACCTTGACTGCCGGTGCTGAGCTGGATGTTCAAAAGGAAGGACAGAGATATCTTAACAATATTAAACGCTTCTCAACACAAAGTCAATACCGTAAAAACACTGACAGTCACCAGTACCCGTACTCACTTCTTACAGCCGAGAAGTGTCCTGGTTTTGTTAAAAACAAGACCAGTTCTCTTTTAGTGATTTTTCCTTTCAGCTAAGTTCTTCTACGTGGCTGTACTTTTCTGAGGTTTTTCCTCTGATGCTGTACTCTGTGCTGATAAGAAGACCAACGGAATGCTGAAGAAGCTCATGTTTAGATTTACTACTATGGTAGCCAAGAAAGACTGCTAAGATTTTCCACGTTCCGTCGTGAGAGGGGCGTGTTTGAGGAGGGGTGGATGGAACAGGTGACTAGAATTGCCCAACTGAGGATCAACTGAGTATTCCATCCCATAATCGTCATACCCCCTATATAAGAGGGTGATCACGAGGGTCTGTCTCTCTTTGACCATGGCCGTCATCTAAAGAGGACCCTCTCTGCGTGCCTGTGATACTAGGCCCGAGGCCCTGCAATCCTTGCAACCAGTTTCCATTTTGCTGTGAAGTCCTGCTCATGACTTCCAGGGGCCTGACCTTACAGCTGCTGGAGCAACGCCAGCTCCACCCACCCAGCTCTGTCGCTGCTGGAGTGATACCAACTCTATATTGAGCATTCAATATTGGTTTTGTGTATTTTGTATATATTTTCTATTTATTAGTAGCATTAGTAAAACCCTTTAAAACCTTCCAACTTGAAATCTAAGTCTCTCTTCCTTCCTCCTTATCTTCCTTATCATCTTTCCGATCTAAAGGAGAGGGTGGAGGGAGGGTAAAGGGGGTAACAGAGAGCATCTGCCACAGTATATTGTTGCCTTGCTTTAAACCTTGACAGAAGGCAGAGGAATGGTAGAACATACACAGTAAAATTTGCAGCATCAAAGGCTTTGTATCTATTTCCTCCTCCCTGTTAATGAACTGTTACCAACACTATCCCATTCCTTGCCTACCACAACATCTTAAGACTCTTCTGTCCATTCAGCTGACTCCTTTCTTTTGTCTCTTTACTCTTTTCATTGCCTCCTTTCCAGCTCAGGTGTGCTGGATGCACTCGACCCCCCCCACCAGCTAAAATCAATAGCGGTTTGGTCCAGACTCCAGGGGAGGAAAGGGCCTGAGCCACAGTCAGGCCGAGAACTCCTTCGAGGAGATCCACAAGGAAGCAGAACTACACACTGAACGCTTGTGGGCGCAGGGAGTCTCATGCATACTTTTCCTATTGTATGCAATTTGATTACGAGTCAACCACTTCATTAAACAGCCTGCATGAGCCCACTTTGAGCTCTCCCTGCTAAATACGTGAGCTGTATGGCCATGGTTTTACTACTCACAGGTCAGTGGATTAGCCCAATTCAAGTGCAATATTAATCGTTTAGCTTAAGTAGATGCACACTAAATATAACAATTTCGTTAGAGATATAAGGTTGCATGATTTTTAATATACTCTTTGATTCGTGTTACTTGGTGAGCTGGATTTTCTAAAATCTTAAGCTGTAAAGTTCTGCTCGTATTTACCAAAACCAACAACAAACTACACTGAACACTTGCAAGATGAGGTATAGTTTGCACTTTGCTGGGAAAAATGGGAGTGACTGGAAAAAATAACAATCCAAGGCTTGTTGGAAAGTAAAAGGTGGGAAAGCAAGATGTGCAGTTCCAGCCACCTGGATGATAAAGGAAGATCAATACTAATATGACCATCTGGACGGTCAAAGACATAATACTAACATAATAAAATATATAAAGGACCTTGGACAGATTACTTTGAAGTATGTTTCTCGTAATGGTAAAAAGTTATAGCCCAGACTCGTGAGAATGGTATCTCGGGCCGGATAACTGCCCCCAAGTGCATGGGATGTGTGAATGTCCTTGGGCCTGGTCTGTGAATGAGTGGAAAAAACAGTGAGACAAACATCACATGAGTTTAGTGTGTTCTTAATGACAATTAGTGAAGAAGCACCTTTTGTAAACACCTTAGTCCAGGCCTGTACCTGTAAATCCTATAAATTGTCAATGGTGAATAAAGAAAGCAGCCTAGGCCTAGGTCAGCTCTCGGCTTGGCCAGGCTCTGCGCTCCTTCCTGAACAACATCTCTGCCTCTGCGTGAGTTTCTGTCTGCGTCCTGGTATGCGTCGTTCCTAATCGCCGCAAAGGCTAATGCAGAGACATTACAGACATCTGCAAAACAGGACCTATTTTGCACTTCGCTGAGAAGAAAGTTAAATATTGCTATTGGACTGAATCATGGTATGAATGGTCTGTAGAGATATAAAAGCCTAGGGTTTTCTATGGTTGGGTTGTAACTCTGCGCAGGTACCCAACTTGATCCAGCCCTTCTGCTGTTCTGCTCCATTAAATTTTTTTTTCTGAGAATTTTCTTTCCTGAAAGTCTGCTCTGCTTAAGGTTATCAGGCCTCACCTGAAAGTTTGCCTCAGGAGCTTCAAACACAGACTCCAGAGCGAACGGTTATCAGGGAGAGAAGAATCCTGACAGTTTGCATCGCGATGGGTACAGGCCTCACCTGAAAGTTTGTCTCTGGAGCTCCAAGACACAGACTCCGGAGCAAATGGTTATCAGGGAGGGAAGGCGCCTGAAAGTTTGCTTTGTGAATAGGGCCAGGCTCCTGGAGAGAAGGTAAGTAGCATTCGGCTTGGCATATTTCTCCCATGCAGTAAATAATGGAGTAAACCCGCTGCCAAGCTCTTTTAAGTCACACTTCTCTTTAAGGAATCTAAACATTGTTCTGCAGTAAGCAGAACCCTAAATTACTCCCTCGCGACATGGGAACAGAGAAAGCTGTACGACATGGGGCTGCATGGTACACCAGGTATGCTCTCTGAGCAGCAATTGACTACCACGTCATCTCCTGCCATACTTGGTCCATTACATTTGAAGCCTTTCTGGGTTTCTGTGTGGCCTCACAGTCTCAGGCCCTGGTTGCTGTGGGGGATATTAACTTCCCTGATGTTTGTTGGAAGGACCATTCAGCCAGCCAGCCACAGTCCAGGAGGTTCCTCCAGTGCATTGACGATAACTTTCTCATGCAAATGGTGGAGGAGCCAACCAGGAGAGAAGCGCTGCTCGATCTCATCCTCACTAACAAGGAGGGTCTGGTCGAAGCAGTAAAGGGTGAGGGCTGCCTGGGTTGCAGTGACCACGAGATGGTGGAGTTCAGCATCTTGTGCGGTAGGACCAGGGTAATAATTAGAATTGCAACCCTGGACTTTAGCAGGGCTAACTTTGCCCTTTTCAAGCAATTGCTGGGGGAAATCCCATGGGCAAGGCTGCTTAAGGGAAAGGGGCCCAAGATAGCTGGGTGGCATTCAGGGATTTCTTCTCCCAAGCTCAGGATCAGAGCATCCCCACACGTAGGAAGTCAAGGAAGGGAGCCAGGACACCTGCGTGGTTGAATAGGGATCTGTTGGGTATGCTAGAAGAGAAGAGGCAAGTTTACAGGTCATGGAAGCAGGGGCTGGCCACTTGGGAGGAATATAAGGCTGCTGTTCGAGGATGCAGGAAGGCAGCTAGGATAGCCAAGGCCTCCTTAGAATTACAGCTGGCGAGAGGGGTCAAGGACAGCAAAAAGAACTTTTTCAAATACATAGCAGATAAAACTAACACCAGAGGCAATGTAGGCCCACTGATGAATGGGGTGGGTGCCCTGGTGACAGAAGATGCAGAGAAGGCAGAATTACTGAATGCCTTCTTTGTCTCTGTCTACTCTGCTGGAGGCTGTCCTGGGGAGCCCTGTACCCCTGAGACCCCGGATGAAGCCAGGTCAATGGAGGAGTTTGCTTTAGTCGATGAGGACTGGGTTAAGGAGCAATTAAGTAGTCTGGACATCCATGAATCCATGGGTCCAGATGAGATGCACCCGCGGGTTCTGGGGTGTAGAGGGTTAAGATTGCGGGGTGACAATAAAATATACCATATAGGCTTTAACCGTTTTGCTTGTTTGATTTCGGCGCAAGTCTCACATTCATGAATAACCTGTGAAATAGTGTCCATAGTTAAATCCACCCCTCGATCGCGAGCCCATTTATATGTTGCATCTCTACCTTGAAGCATCATGGGCCCACCAAGCTAGGAAAAGTTCACCTTTATGTTGCCAGTCCAAGTCTACCTCAGCTACTTTAATCTTAGCAGCTTGATCCGCTTGTTGGTTGTTTAGATGTTCCTCGGTGGCTCGACTTTTAGGCACATGAGCATCTACATGCCGAACTTTCACAGGCAGGCTCTCTAGCCGAGCAGCAATGTCTTGCCACAGTGTGGCAGCCCAAATAGGTTTACCTCTGCGCTGCCAGTTGCTTTTCTTCCATTGCTGTAGCCACCCCCACAAGGCATTTGCTACCATCCATGAGTCAGTATAGAGATAAAGTATTGGCCACTTCTCTCGTTCAGCAATGTCCAAAGCCAGCTGGATGGCTTTCACTTCTGCAAATTGACTAGATTCACCTTGTCCTTCAGTGGCTTCTGTAACTTGTCGTGTGGGACTCCACACAGCAGCTTTCCACTTTCGATGTTTTCCTACAAGACGGCAGGATCCATCTCTGAACAGTGCATACTGCTTATCAGTCTCTGAAAGAGTATTATACGGTGGTGCTTCTTCAGCACGTTTTACTTCCTTCTCATCTGGAGACATCCCAAAGTCTTTACTTTCTGGCCAGTCTGTAATCACTTCTAAGATCCCTGGGCGATTGGGATTTCCAATTCGAGCTCGTTGCGTGATCAATGCAATCCATTTACTCCATGTAACTTCGGTTGCATGATGTGGAGAGGGAACCATCCCTTTGAACACCCAGCTCAACACCGGCAGTCGAGGTGCCAGGAGGAGCTGTGCTTCAGTACCGATCACTTCTGAAGCAGCTCGAACTCCTTCGTATGCTGCTAGTATCTCTTTTTCAGTTGGAGTATAGTTGGCCTCAGATCCTTTGTATCCTCAACTCCAAAAACCTAAGGGTCGACCTCGGTTGCTTTCTGCCAGAGGGTCCAGGTAAGTCCATTATCTCCGGCTGCAGTGTAGAGCACATTTTTAACATCTAGTCCAGTCCGAACTGGTCCAAGGGCCACCGCATGAGTTATCTCACACTTAATTGGTTCAAAGGCTTGTCGTTTTTCCGGGCCCCACTCAAATTGGTTCTTTTTACGAGTCACTCGATAGAGAGGGCTCACAATCTGGCTGTAGTCAGGAATATGCATTCTCCAAAAACCTACAACGCCCAAGAAAGTCTGTGTCTCCTTTTTATTAGTAGGTGGAGACATTGCTGCAATTTTGTTGATCACATCCATTGGGATCTGACGACGGCCATCTTGCCATTTTATTCCTAAAAACTGGATCTCTCGTGCAGGTCCCTTGACCTTGCTTCGTTTTATGGCAAAACCAGCATCCAAAAGAATCTGAATTATTCTCTCACCTTTTTCGAAGACTTCTTTCGCTGTGTCACCACATATGATGATGTCATCAATATATGGCAAGTGTTCTGGAGCTTTACCTTGCTCCAGCGTGGTCTGGATCAGTCCATGGCAGATGGTAGGACTGTGTTTCCACCCCTGGGGCAAGCGATTCCACGTGTACTGGATGCCTCTCCAGGTGAAAGCAAACTGCAGCCTGCACTCTGCTGCTACAGGAATAGAGAAAAATGCGTTAGCAATGTCAATTGTAGCATACCCCTTACCTGCCTTTGACTCCAGTTCGAATTGCAGTTCTAGCATGTCAGGCACAGCAGCACTCAGTGGTGGTGTAACTTCATTCAGGCCACGATAGTCTACAGTTAGTCTCCACTTGTCACTAGACAAGCTTTGTACTCCTGGGGGTGTGTTGTACCAGGCCATAGTATTTGTACAGTCCAATAAACTCTGTTATCCCTTTCCTCCACCTGGTTGGAGGCAGGGCACCTCTAATTTCTGTTTTGCACAGTCTCTGGGTGTGAATTAGAGGTTCCTTCAAGAGCATCAGAATCTCTTCTGCTCCTTTTGTAAACTGGAGCAGCCACCTTCCTAGGAGTTTTTCCTTTTATCTCATGTACTCGTTCTTGAAGTTCTGAGGTAGGTCTTCCATGCCACTTATTCATGTTTTCTCCCTGCTCATGTAGGAAGAACCACAGTGAACCTCTTTTTGTGGGCTGCCTCTGTCCTCTCTCTCGAGATTGGAAACACCTTTTCCTAATAGCTGAAACATAGGTTTGTGCAGGTCGTGAATGATATGTGTCTTCTCTGAGTTCTTTGACTTCTTGCAATATCTTTTCAAACCGGTCATCAGATTTTTCACACAGTTTCTCTACAGCAGAGACACAAGCCCGTAGAGAACCAGCAAGGCTGTCCTCAAAGTTCCGGAGCTGCTCAATCACTTCAGTAATATCTTGTACACCTCCAGCTGACCAGACCATTCCTGCCAATGACTTAGCATATGCAGGGGGTGCACTTTGTACAAATCTGCGCCACAGAGATCGTGTACAATTGATTCTATCTGGGTCTGTCCCCTCTTGGTTGTCTGATCCAAAATAGATGATCTCTCGCACAGCTAATTCTCTCAGGAACTGAATACCTCTCTCCATAGTATTCCATTTCCCTAACTTGGATATACAATCTTCCTTGTAGGGAAATCTTACTTTCATAGCTGCCAGGAGTCGGGTCCAGAGAGTAGTGGCATTAGACTCTCTTGAAATTGCCCTATCAATGGTGGAATCTCTTGACAGAGATCCCAGCTGCCTGGCTTCACCACCTTCCAGTTCAATTGTTTCTGCCCCATTGTCCCAGCATTGGAGCAGCCAGGTTAAAATATTCTCGCTTTCACGACTAAAGTCTTTTCGCAGATCTCTCAGTTCACCTGGAGAAAAGGACCGAGTGGTGGTCACTTCATCTCCTCCCTGTCCTGATGGTGCCCCTTGGGTTGATGTTGGCCCTGTGCCATCACCTGCTGCACGGGTAGTCTTTCTAGTGACTTTCTTACAACCAGCAACTGATGCTGATATGGGTTCACCATCATTTGATTTATTTCCAGAGTCGGAATGACTGTCACAGTGGTTACAGCAGCAGCAGTGCCCAGTGTGTGAAGAAGGGGAGGCTGCCTTGTTAGCCTTTGGGGCTGGAAAAGTAATGTTATCTGCAGTGACTTTGGCAGAGGAACTCTGCGGAGGAGCTGTAACTTCAGCCTGCGAAGCCGCGGTTGGGGGGCCAGTGGCTGCAGTGGCAGCTTTTGCTGTTTTGCTCTTTCTCGAGCGGCTCGGAGTGCTTCTTGCTAAAGCTTCCGAAGACGCACCGCAAATCTCAGGACAACAAAGAGACGCAAACCTCCTGTTGAACGCCATTTCTCTTAACAGAAGCACAAACTGACACACATTCAGCAAACCAGATAACACCATCACAGTTCTATCAAAACTCCAAGGATATTCAAAGCTCTCTAAAACATTTGTGAACTGTCCTAGTGAAAAAACGAAAGTATTGTTAGTCAGCCTTTCTAAAGATTCGCTTGACCAATTAGCAAACACAGAGCCGTACTGCTCTTTAATCTCTCCTGGAGGCTTTTCAAGGTAAAGCAGAAGCGAGTAAAAATTCATTAGCGGCTGCAGTATAATGAAATAAACCAGAGACAAACCACACAGCATCATCATGACCATTGTCCAGTTCCTTGTTGTTATATAATGAATACTTCGATTTAAAAAGAAAGCCCAACACAGATATGGAATCAGTGAGCATAGTGTAGAAAATAACTGATACAACTTATGCCATAACATCTTTAAATCAATGTAATTCACTTTGCCTTAATACAACTAAATAATATCCAAAGCAAATGGACGCGCGAGTATCACAACTCTATGAGTTGGCACCGTGCCAAGAAAACTGAAAGGTACGTCAGAGCCGTAGAAAAGCCAAAAATCTTCAAATTTACCCCTTTCTCTTGCCCCACGTTGGGCGCCAATTATCTGTAGAGGGTTAAGATTGCGGGGTGACAATAAAACCCTGGCAGATGTATTGTTAACCCCCTCTTCCTCCCCCCCCCCGCCACTTCCCCCTCCCTCTCCCCCCTTTTCACTAAGGAGAGGCGATTGGAAGGAAAAGAAGCACAGAGTGAAGAGAGTTGGAAAAAATTAAAGATGTTTTACTAATGCTACTAATAAGAATAGAGAAAATAATACAAAATATACAAAACCAATCTTGAAAGTCTCAGCAACTGCAGAGCCGGCACCTGAAGTCCTGGATTGGACTCTGCAGCCAATCGGAGCTGGATTCAGTCTCTCACTAGGCCTCAGTTCGCAGGGATGACTAGCAAGGTCCTCTCCTAATGTCGGCCATAAGCAGAAGGGAAAAGGGAAAAGCACACGAGATCCTCGTGATCTCCCACTTTTATATGAAGTATTCACGTGAATGGAATGTTATACACAGTTGGTCAGTTTCTTGCTCACTTGTTTCTCGTCGCCCCTCTCGCAAGATGTCCATCTGTGCTTATCATTACGTTTGCATTCCATTGATAGGTTTACCAAAACATGTGTCTGGTGCTCCAGGAAAATGCAGTTAATATGAAGGCTTTAGCTGACAGGCAAAATTCACTGAAAGAGAAACTTGTTTTTAACAAAACCAGGACATGGGGAAGCTGGCTGAATTCATTGCTGGACCGCTCTCCATCATCTTTGCCAAGTCTTGGGAAACGGGAGAGGTGCCCGAGGACTGGAGGAAAGCAAATGTCACTCCAGTCTTCAAAAAGGGCAAGAAGGAGGACCCGGGTAATTATAGACCAGTCAGCCTCACCTCTGTCCCTGGAAAAGTAATGGAACGGCTTGTCCTTGGTGCCATCTCAAGGCATATATAGGATAAGAGGGTTATTAAGGGCAGTCAGCATGGCTTTACCAAGGGTAAGTCATGCTTGACCAACCTCATAGCCTTTTATGAGAATGTAACAAGGTGGATGGATGATGGCAGAGCGGTGGATGTGGTCTACCTTGACTTCAGTAAAGCCTTTGACACAGTCTCCCACAGCATCCTCACAGCTAAGTTGAGGAGGTGTGGTCTGGACAATAGACTAGTGAGGTGGGTTGCAAACTGGCTTAAGGAGAGAAGCCAAAGAGTGGTAGTCAATGGTGCTGAGTCTAGTTGGAGGCCAGTGTCTAGTGGAGTGCCTCAGGGGTCAGTACCAGGGGCCAATATTATTCAATATATTAATTAATGATTTGGACGAGGGAATAGAGTGTACTATCAGCAAGTTTGCTGATGACACTAAGCTGGGAGGAGTGGCTGACACGCCAGAAGGCTGTGCTGCCATCCAGCGGGATCTGGACAGGCTGGAGAGTTGGGTGGGGAATAACCTGATGAAATTTAACAAGGGTAAGTGTCCTGCATCTGGGCAGGAACAACCCCAGGTTCCTGTATAGGGTCGGGAATGACCTATTAGAGAGCAGTGTAGGGGAAAGGGACCTGGGGGTCCTGGTGGATAACAGGATGACTGTGAGCCAGCACTGTGCCCTTGTGGCCAGGAAGGCCAATGGTCATCCTGGGGTGTATTACAAGGGGGGTGGTTAGTAGATCGAGAGATGTTGTCCTTCCCCTCTACTCCACCCTGGTGAGACCACATCTGGAATATTGTGTCCAGTTCTGGGTCCCTCAGTTCCAGAAGGGCAGGGAACTGCTGGAGAGGGTCCAGCATAGGGCAACAAAGATGATTAAGGGAGTGGAGCATCTCCCTTATGAAGAAAGGCTGAGGGAGCTGGGTCTCTTTAGCTTGGAGAAGGGGAAGCTAAAGGGGGACCTCATTAGTGTCTATAAGTATATAAAAGGTGAGTGCCATGAGGATGGAGCCAGGCTCTTCTCGGTGGCAAACAATGATAGAACAAGGGGTAATGGGATCAAGCTGGAACACAAGAGGTTCCACTTAAATTTAAGAAGAAACTTCTTCTCAGTGAGCGTGTCGGAGCACTGGAACAGGCTGCCCAGGGGGGTTGTGGAGTCTCCTTCCCTGGAGACATTCAAAACCCACCTGGACATGTTACTGTGTGACCTCATCTAGGCGTTCCTGCTCTGGCAGGGGGATTGGACTAGATGATCTTTCGAGGTCCCTTTCAATCCCAAACATACTGTGATACTGTGATACTGTCATGAGCAAATACAGTGTTCTGGGAACCTTAATGCATAAAGAATTCAAGATGGACCGGTTGGGAAGATGACCAGCCTAGCTGAATAGAGAGCTTCGTCTGGAATTTAGGAATAAAAAAAGAATTTATAATCTTTGGAAGAAGGTGCAGGCTACTCAGGAGGAATACAAGAATTCTGTGAGGTTATGCAGGGAGAAAATTAGAAGGGCCAAAGCTCAGTTAGAGATGAGCCTGCCTGCTGATGTAAAAGGGAACAAAAAATGCTTCTATAAATACATCACCAACTGAAGGATAGCTAAGGAGAATCTCCACCCTCTGTTGGATGCAGGGGGAAACATAGTGATGGAAGACAAGGGAAAGGCTGAGGTGCTAAATGCCTTCTTTGCCTCAGTCTTCAATAGGCCCGGTCAGCATGGGTTTATGAAAGGCAGGTCCTGAACTCCTTCTGTGAAAGGTGATCTGCTTAGTGCATGAGGGAAAAGCTGTGGATGTTGTGTAGTTGGACTTCCATAAAGCCTTTGACACCGTATCCCACAGCATTCTCCTGGAGAAGCTGGCAGCTCATAGCCTGGATGGGTATAGTCTTCACTGGCTAAAGAACTGGCTGGATGGCTTTGCCCAAAGAGTTGTGGTGAACGGAGCCAAACAGAGTTGGTGGCCGGTCATGACTGGTGTTCCCCAGGGATCAGTAATGGGTCCAGTTCTGTTTAATCTCTTTATCAGTGATCTGGATGAAGGGATTGAGTGCACCCTCAGTAAGTTTGCACATGACACCAAATTGGGTGGGAGTGTTTATCTGCTTGAGATTAGGAAGGCTATACAGAGGGATCTGGACTGGCTGGATCGTTGGGCTGAGGCCAATTGTATGAGGTTCAACAAGGCCAGTTGCTGGTTCCTGCACTTGGGTCACAACAACCCCAGGTAGCGCTACAGGCTCAGGTAAGAGTGGCTGGCTGACTGACAGCCAGCTAAACATGAGCCAGCAGTGTGCCCAGGACTGGGGTAGTGATCTTCCCCTTGTACTTGGTGCTAGTGAGGCTGCACCTTCAATACTGTGTTCAGTTTTGTGCCCCTCACTATAGGAAAGATATTGAGGTGCTGGAGAGAGTGCAGAGAAGGGCAACAAGAGTGGTGAGGGGTCTGGTGCGGGAACAGCAGTTCCAGCTAAAGGGCCTTGGACAGATTATACAGAAGTATGTTTTTTATGAGTGTAAGAAGTGATAGCCCAGGCCCATGAGAATGATATCTCGGGTCAGAAAACTGCCCCCATATGTTTGATGTGTGAATGTCCTTGGGCCTGGTCTGTGAATGAGTGGGAACATAACTGAAACAAAGATAACATCAGTGTGGTGTGTTTTTAATAACAATTATTAGAAAAACATCCAGGTCTGTATCTGTAAATCCTATAAATTGTCACTGACTAACAAAGAAGGCCTCAGGCTGGCTCAGCTCTCTGCTCTGCCTGGCTCTGCGCTCCTTCCTGAACGAGATCTCTGTCTGTGCATGAATCTTCGTCTGCATCCCAGTGTGCATCATTTCTTATCACTGCAAATGGTGCCCCGTGTGAGTGTGTGACCCCTGGAGGCTCTTCATCGAGCAGTGTGTTTGGTGGTGACCACACAATCCAACGGGTGAGTAAATTTTATTTGTGGCCACATTAATCCTGAGGGTATAAATAGGGACAAGCAGTCCTCGTTGAACGAGAGAGCTGCGGGATTGCGTTAGAATGGGGCAAGCCACTTCTCAGGAACATAAATTGTATTTGCATGTTTTACTGCAGATATTACGTTTTTCTGGGTATTGTATTTCTGAGAAGCAGGTCGCTTCGCTCCCGGTATGGGTGAGAGAGAATTGTGCTTGGTTTCTGAGTGAGGGGACGTTTGACAGTAAAATTTGGAAACAGGTTGGGGAATATCTACACATGCAAAAGAATTCAGGTTTTACAGTCCCTGATGGTTTGCATGTAACTTGGAGATTTGTGTACTCTGCGCTGTCGCAGTTGCAGTTGGCAGAGCAAATAATGCAAGGGCAAACGGGAGGATGGACAGAAAAACACAAATGAGCAGGTTGCTAATTATTTGAGTCTTGACAGCACTAATTCTTTTGAGTCAAACTCTGTAGATCTCAAAAAAGAGTCTGTTTTACATCCATCATTAATGCCATCACAGCTGTGTAAAGATAAGGCAGAAATTTGTGAGGAGCTGGGTCAGGAGTCTAAAACTCTGCCCTCAGCATCTCCTTTGCCTGATTTTAATGACGCTTATACAGCACCCAGTAACCCCTTCATGACTAAGACAGCAGAACACAAAGGGGTGATGCAAAAATGCCATGAAAAGGCTATGGAGCATGGCGATTTTTCTTTCGCCTTTCCAGTTATTTACAAACCACAATAACTGCCAGAACATGACAGACTACCTTATACAATGGTTAGGGAGTTAAAAAGATCTGTGCAAGAGAATGGGTTACACAGTCCTTTTGCAATGGGAATTATTGAAGGTATTGGTGCTGCATACGTAATGACTCCATGGGATTGGAAATTGCTTGCTAAAACAATTTTGACACCAGCGCAATATTCTGTGTGTCAATTAGAGAATAAAGATCTTGTGATTCAACAGGTCTTGGAAAATTTGCCATCAGGAGCAGGAATAAATCAGGAGTCTTATATAAACTTGATTGACAGATTGCAAACCGCTATAGCAAGGCAGGTTGAAAATGAAGATGCAGCAAAACTTTTACTGCTTCAACTGGCATTTGACAATGCTAACTCTGACTGCCAGGCTGCTTTATTGTTGGTGAAAGGTAAAGCCACTGATATCACGCAATATGTTAAGGTTTGTCAGAATATAGGGACTGAAACATATTAGACTTTGGTATTAGCAGCCGCGCTGTCTCAGCTCAGTGTAAATCAAGTGAGTCTTAAGTGCTTTATTTGTGGTAATGAGGGTCATGTTAGTAAACACTGTCCTCAACAGTGCTATATAACACAGCAGTCATAGATGTCTTCCTTATTAACCTGTTTTCTTTGTAGGTATCTGTTTAAGCATACTACAGTTTAATAAGTCTTTACCTGTTATATGGTACAGTAAGTTCACAGACTGCTAAATCATGAGAATCCATGGACTCAAAATGTACATTTTGTGATTATACAGAAGACTGTGAGTAATTTAGTTCTTTAATGTGTGAATGTGATGATAAGACTTTGTGTCTAACAGCTGTTACTTTTCCTTCTAGCATGCTAGCTTTATTCCAGCATTCAGACTTGTGCAACTCTGTGATAGGCTGTGTCTCATCTCGGTGCTGTGTCTCATCTCAGTGCACTGAATTGGGCTCTTTTGTATGCACACCAAGTAAAGAATTCTGGTTTTGGGATAACAGTTGTATCACCCCAGATGAGACACTAATAAAAGCCTTGCCCAGTCCAGCTTGCTAGGGCAGCAGGGGGGTGGGTGCTGACTGGGCTCCAGCGCACACTGACCTGTTTTGTCAGGGAGAGCCAGCGGTACCTCCACCTGGCTGAGCAGTAAACGGTTCAAAGGTGCAACGCTAAAATCGAGATCTTGTCCTGAATAAGTGTATCTGTGATCCATCTGCATATTTGAACTTGGTGTTTGGTTTGCATATCTGAGCTCAGCATTTTAATTTGCATATTTATATTTGGTACCAAAAGAATTTTGTTTGGGGAGATAATTACAAAGTGGGAACCGGTTCCACTACTAAAATACCACCTTGCACCCCCTTTGGATGCATCCTTACACATTAGAGTAATTGCTCATATTGTTATCTAATAATTTTGAGACCAGAAAAGAATTTAAGTAGTTAAACTCTGATTCGCATTGAATTTGCGTGTTTGTTGGAGGTATGGGAAAGAAAACTAAATGCTATGATGGATGAGAACTCAGAGGAGGTTGTATTTAAAAGTTGCTAGAATATGACCTGATTTGGATCTAGGCAAATTAAAGTAATGGATTGATGGTTAATATGCTGTTTATTGACATCTGTAAGAAATTGCAAAAGGTAGATAGGGCTGAGGAATGTAACTATTGCTCAGCTAATTAGAATTGCATATAGAGTGTATTATGGCTGGAATGAAATGGGAAAAAAAAAAAAAGCAAAATATCCCAGGCTTGTGCTGTACTGTTTGAACATAAATTCCAGGCCTGGGTCAAGCTGCTAGATAAACTTAGCTCCCTGGCAGCTCCCGGGCAGCTCTCACTTAGCACCAGCAATTAACATCACCTGTGTGGCCTTGCCTGTATCTAAACTGCAGCAAGAAGAGAAAGAAAAAGAAATAAAAAATAGAAAAACCTGGCTGCCCACTTTTAAAGCGGTGAAAGGGGTGTTTTCTCTCCCCCCGCCACTGCAGCGATGTTGTAATACTGAATGGAGCAGTCTGAGGGTGAAATTTAAAGGCATCCCTAGCAGATACGTAGTTCTAATGAAACTGGGAAATTAAAGCAAATATTTGTTAATAGACTTATTCTGTGGTAACTAGTTGTAAAAGACTTCTTAGTAAATTCACCCTGATGGTTTTTGAGATCATGGGAAAGAAAGAAAGACCATTTTTTGAAACCAATGGAATGCCAAATTTGGAACAAAGTTTTACCATACGAATTCTTGTATTTGCCAGAAAACCCTATACCTCTCTTGGGTCAAGATTTGTTAAGTAAATGGTAAGCTCAAATAACGTTTTCTGAGAATTCTGTTCAGCTGCATGTCCTATAAGAAGATGCTTGGATGGTGCAGATCTGCTTGCTGCAAGCAAGAAATCTCCAAAGAAATTTTGGATGCTGTATTTCCACTAGTATGGGCAGCCAAAGTATCGGTAAAGCCAACACTATACTGATAAAACTCAAACAGGACTTCGATCCGGTAAGGAAAAACAATATCCAACAAATATGAAAGCCAAAATAGAGTTAGAGACTTTGATGAACAACTTTATGACAACCTTACAGGCTGACCGCATTCGATTGGACTTGCATATTTGTCTATTTATAGTTACAACACAAAAACAACCTGTGGCTATTGTAGGAAAATACGATGAGAAAGCTAACAGGCTGGTATACTTGGAATGTTTTTTTTTTTCCCCAATTCTTTCCAAAAAACTATTGCTTAGCTTCTAGAATTGATTGTTAGTCTGATCAAAAAACACAGAGAGTGGATTCAGGTCTTAATAGGTCATGACCCATCTGTCATATATGTGCCACAACAGATTAAAACTGACAACAGTCCTGAATGCACTGCTAGACCCACGCAATATTTTTTACAGCAATGGGGTGGTTCGCATGTAACAGGTATTTCACATTCTCCCACTGGACAGGCTATCTGTCCTGGTTTTGTTAAAAACAAGTTTCTCTTTCAGTGAATTCTGCCTGTCAGCTAAAGCCTTCATATTAGCTGCATTTTCCTGGAGAACCAGACACAAGTGACGAGAAACAAGTGACCAAGAAACTGACCAACTGTGTGTAACATCCCATTCACGTGAATACCTCATATAAAAATGGGAGATCACAAGGATCTCGTCCCTTCTGCTTATGGCCGACATTAGGAGAGGACCTTGCTAGTTGTCTCTGCGAACTGAGGCCTAGTGAGAGACTGAATCCAGCTCCGATTGGCTGCAGAGTCTAATCCAGGACTTTGGTTGCCGGCTCTGCAGTTGCTGAGACTTTCAAGATTGGTTTTGTATATTTTGTATTATTTTCTCTACTCTTATTAGTAGCATTAGTAGAACATTGTTAATTTTTCCAACTCTCTTCTCTCTGTCCTTCTTTCCCTCCTGATCGCCTGTCCTGAGTGGGAAGGGGGGAGAGGGAGGGGCAAAAAGGGGGAAGTGGGGGGAGAGACGGGGTTAACAATACATCTGCCAGGGTTTTATTGTCACCCTGCAATCTTAACCCTCAACACTATCATTGAACGAGCGCATTCTACACTGAAACTGATGTTATTAAAACAAAAAAGGGGGAATATGATCCCTCAAGAACAATTAGATAATGCAATATATACGTGCTATGCCTCCCTCCTCTAGCACAGCAGTGGAAAAACACTTCTGTGTTCCAGTCACTATCTCAGAGACCAAAGGTTTTGTATCAGGATCCCCTGCACAACAGTCAATAGCAAGGGCCTGTAGAGTTAATCACCTGGGGAAGGGGATATGTGTGTGTTCTTATTCCAACAAGACTGAAGTGGCTCCCTGCAAAATATGTTAAACCTGACTATGAGTTGGACAAACACGACGCAGGACCTAATGCCAGAGATACAGCCACTCATTTTGGTGAGTGATTATTTACTGGATGCATCCTTGAATGAGACTTCACGTAACACAGGCGAGTGATTATTTCTTGTGAGTACCCTGAAGTAAGAGACCTCTAGTTTTGTTTCTAGTGAGTGACTACATGCACATTGTGGATTCTAATTATTCTTATGTTATTGTATTCAAATAATCTCCTGAACTGATATCTGAACCAGTATTTTATGTTATCAGAGTGCTAAATATGTGTAATACTATTGAAATTGAATTATAATGTTTATGAGCAAAATCAAGTAAAATAACACCTCCAAAGAGCAGTCTCAGCTAATGTGCAAGGCCTGATTTAGGATTTAGCCAGTGCTCTGCAAAACAATTGCATAACTTCCAAGAATTAGCACTGTAAGACATAATGGCTAACATTATCTAATAGCATAAAGTGATTAAACCCTAAAACTTGGTTTTCAGGCCTTGATCTGCATATATGGGTTTTTGTGGGAATTGAATGTGCTTGTGTAATGTTTTTTCTTGTAGTCTTCCGAATCATCTGGAGAATGATGCAGAATGAAAAGAAGAATAAAGCCAGGGTCCTTGCTGCGCTCACTGTGAACCAGATGTTCAAAAACAAAAAAAGGGAGAGATGTGGAAACAGCAGTTCCAGCTAAAGGGCCTTGGACAGATTATACAGAAGTATGGTTTTTATGAGTGTAAGAAGTGATAGCCCAGGCCAGTGAGAATGATATCTCGGGTCGGAAAACCACCCCCATATGTATGATATGTGAATGTCCTTGAGCCTGGTCTGTGAATGAGTGGGAACGTAACTGAAACAAAGACAACATCAGTGTGGTGCGTTTTTAATAACTATTATTGGAAAAACATCTTATGTAACATCTTAGTCCAGGTCCATATCTGTAAATCATGTGTCAGCAGGTCGAGGGAGGTTATCCTCCCCCTCTACTCTGCCCTGGTGAGTCCACATCTGGAGTACTGCGTCCAGTTCCGGGCTCCCCAGTTTAAGAAGAATAAGGAAGTACTGGAGCGAGTCCAGCAGAGGGCTACAAAGATGATTAGGGGCTGTCCCGTCCCAACAGATGGGATGAGGGATGAGTTAACTCTGAAGGCGACACGCACCCTGACTCAACAGATGAGATCAGGTGTGAGTTAACTCCGGGTAATTCTGCGCGGCAATGCGAAGTGAATGACAGACAATCACTCCGGGGGTCCAATTATGAATTTACTAAAAGCACATGGTGGTATATAAATTACAGCAATCCATGACTTGGCAAAAGTATGTTATAGTACCACAAAACTTATCAATACATTAACAGCAAAAACCCTTCTAAAAATGGTGGATTGGCAACAATTAGTAATGCAAAACTTAACAAGACTTTAGCAGCAGAACTTATGATATTATTTTATATGTTTAAGAAAAAGGAAGAGAGAGAGAGAAGAGGACAACTAAGATATCAGAAAGAGAAAGGGAGAGAGAGAGAGACAGAGAGGGAGAGTAAGATATCACCACTCCACAGGTACATCGGTCCCGCGACGACCTCTGGAGGGGGGGACGCATTGAAGATTTACACGCTGCCGCCCCGTATCATACGTGAGGTTGTTCTATAACGCAGTTCATTTACATGTGAGATAGGAGAAGGCGGTTCGTCTCCTCCCTCTGCTCGCTCTTCATGCTAATTAGGAAGAATCTTCTGGAAATGGGTCTGGGGTCTTCAGACTAGGGGAAAGTTCACAGTACTGACCAGAAGTGAGCTGTCTTGCCCGTCAGGGGTAGCTGTTGGTTCGTGGTTTCTTCTGGTAGTTGGTTGTCCAACAGATGGTTCATCTCTATCATCCCAATTAGGCCATGAGACCTTTTACAGCAACACTGTTAATTGTCCTTATCTTCCAAGGTGTCTGCCTCCATGGCCATAAAACTTTGGGAAAGATAAGATGAGGTGTCATCTATCACTTCCTCCCAAAGTAACAAAAACCAAATGTTTAAGGCATAACAAGGTCTTTGTTCTGCTAAGCATGGGGGGAGTGCTTCAAGGTTGTTAGAGGGGCCTAGAGCACCTTTCTTGTGAGGAGAGACTGAGAGAGCTGGGTCTTTTCAGCCTGGAGAAGAGAAGGCTGAGAGGAGATCTCATCAATGTTTCAATGTTTATAAATATCTAAAGGGTGGATGTCAAGAGGATGGGACCAGACTCCTTTCAGTGGTGCTCAATGATAGGATGAAGGGCAATGGGCACAGACTGAAGCATAGGAGTTTCCATCTGAATATGAGGAAAAACTTCTTTACTTTGAGGGTGACAGAGCACTGGAACAGTCTGCCCAGAGAGGCTGTGGAGTCTCCTTCTCTGGAGACATTCAAAACCCACCTGGATGCATTCCTGGGCAATCTAGGTGTACCTGCTTTAGCAGGTGGGTTGGACTAATGATCTCCAGAGGTCCCTTCCAACCCTAACCAGTCTGTGATTCTGTGATTCTGTGTATGTATATGCTTTGGATGCCTGTGCATTTAACTATGCTATATGGGTTTTAGAGCAAAACCATAAAACATTGCTCTTCTGATTTGGGGTGCTTTTATGTAAAAAATACTATCCTGTACCAACAGAAAACAAATATATATATTTATTTATTTATTTATTTATTTATTTTTATTTTTTTTTTTACCAGAGGGGCATAGAAAGAACCCAGTTCCTACACTTGAATATTCTGGGTACCTGCTCTTGCCTTTGATTCACAGAATAGGTTGAGAGCTAGTCTGTTCTTCCAACAACTCCCTATGTGTTAGGTACAATAATGATTTCTTCTCTTCCATCATTAATTTTCACTATTGCTATTTACTATATAATAATGAAATTGCACATTTTACATAAGTGCTTAACAACCACATGATTCTCAGTGAGCACTGGCAGGCTGCCTCAATCTGCTAATCTAGTTTTCCTTGAATAATGAGAAGGGATGATGAAAATTAACGTTTTCCATCTGTAGAGTAGCATACTGTTGTCCCAGACCAGACAAGGAGAATTGCTTTTTTTACTTCTACAGGTAGATATAATTCATAATAGCAAACAGAAATAGACGCCATGACTAATACAGAAAGCTCTATGCAAATGACTACCCGAAGCAAAATGGTGGTTAAAAATATGTGATAGTTGTTTAAGTGACTACTGTTCAGCATCTCTCCTTTCTTTGCATCAGATTTACCTCACATTGCACAGGGAACTGCATAATTCTGCTGCTCAGAAATGTCTTGCAGATGACTCTACTTGGTGCATTTCTTTCCATCAAACTTTGAATTTCAGATACCAAAGGACTGATGTAGAGCAGAGTGCCATCAACAGATGTTTCTGATTCAGATATCAGGGGATTTCAGCCTTTCTATGTCTTATGCTAATCCTTCTCTTTCTTCCGGTTTGATACCGTACAAACACAGAACTTAAAAAAAAGGTGAAAAGAACTCATGACATCATCACTAAGCCTCATTACATTAAGTAAACTATGAAAGCCATAAACAGCTGACTCCCACATTTTATTTAAACCCTTGTAAAATATCACAGTATCACAGTATGTTTGGGATTGGAAGGGACCTCAAAAGATCATCTAGTCCAATCCCCCTGCTGGAGCAGGAACGCCTAGGTGAGGTCGCACAGGAACATGTCCAGGTGGGTTTTGAATGTCTCCAGGGAAGGAGAATCCATAACCTCCCTGGGCAGCCTGTTCCAGTGCTCTGGCACCCTCACTGAGAAGAAGTTTTTTCTCAAATTTAAGTGGAACCTCTTGTGTTCCAGCTTGATCCCATTACCCCTTGTCCTATCATTGTTGGCCACCGAGAAGAGCCTGGCTCCATCCTCATGGCACTCACCCTTTATATATTTATAAACATTAATGAGGTCCCCCCTTAGTCTCCTCTTCTCCAAACTAAAGAGCCCCAGCTCCCTCAGCCTTTCTTCATAAGGGAGGTGCTCCACTCCCTTAATCATCTTGGTTGCCCTACGCTGGACCCTCTCCAGCAGTTCCCTGTCCTTCTGGAACTGAGGGGCCCAGAACAGGACACAATATTCCAGATGTGGTCTCACCAGGGCGGAGTAGAGGGGAAGGAGGACCTCTCTCGATCTACTAGCCACCCCCCTTCTAATACACCCCAGGATGCCATTGGCCTTCATGGCCACAAGGGCACAGTGCTGGCTCATGGTCATCCTGTTGACCACCAGGACCCCCAGGTCCCTTTCCCCTACACTGCTCTCTAATATGTAATTTCCCAACCTATACTGGAACCTATACTGGAATATGTGCCAAATTAAAGCTTGGAAGCTTTCATTTACAGAGGAATAGAATACTGAATCCCAGTTCCAATGGCTGAAGAGCTCAACAGTGATAGACAGGAAAGGTTTATCTCACAGGGGCAAAAGGATGCTGGGACAGGAATTAACAGGGGTCATTTGGAGAGCTTTAAACTAGACTCGAAGGGGGAGGGGGTTGTAGCTGGGCTTGCATCAGTGGGGCAGCACTCTAGAATTGATGAAGACTGGGAGGCCTCCCATCCCCCTAGGGTGAAATCGGTGTGCTCAGCTCACTCTCTGAAATGCCTGTACACCAATGCGCGCGGCACGGGGAATAAGCAGGAGAAGTTAGAAATCTATTGTCCTGGTTTTGTTAAAAACAAGTTTCTCTTTCAGTGAATTTTGCCTGTCAGCTAAAGCCTTCATATTAACTGCATTTTCCTGGAGAACCAGACACATGTTTTGGTAAACCTAGCAATGGAATGCAAACTTATTGATAAGCACGGATGGACATCTCGCGAGAGGGGCGACAAGAAACAAGTGACCAAGAAACTGACCAACTGTGTATAACATTCCATTCACGTGAATACTTCATATAAAAGTGCGAGATCACGAGGATCTCGTCCCTTTTCCCTTTTTCCTTATGGCCGACATTAGGAGAGGACCTTGCTAGTCGTCCCTGCAAACTGAGGCCTAGTGAAAGACTGAATCCAGCTCCGATTGGCTGCAGAGTCCAGTCCAGGACTTTGGTTGCCGGCTCTGCAGTTGCTGAGACCTTCAAGATTGGTTTTGTATATTTTGTATTATTTTCACTATTCTTATTAGTAGCATTAGTAAAACATTGTTAATTTTTCCAACTCTCTTCTCTCTGTCCTTCTTTCCCTCCTGATCACCTGTGGGAAGGGGGGAGAGGGAGGGGCAAAAAGGGGCAAGTGGGGGGGGAGAGGGGGTTAACAATACATCTGCCAGGGTTTTATTGTCACCCCGCAATCTTAACCCTCGACACTTATGTTCGGGCAGGAGATTATGACCTGGTGGCAATTACAGAGACATGGTGGGACAGCACACATGACTGGAATGTGGCCATGGATGGCTATGTCCTTTTCAGGAAAGACAGGCCAGCCAGGCGTGGTGGTGGAGTTGCTCTTTACGTGAGAGAGCAACTACAATGTATTGAGTATTGTCCAGGCATGGATGAGGGGCGAGTTGAGAGTCTATGGGTGAGAATTAAGGGGCAGGCTGGCAGGGGTGATACTGTTGTGGGTGTTTATTACAGGCCACCAGATCAGGAAGTTTATGAGGTCTTCTACAGACAGCTGAGAACAGCCTCACAGTCACAGGCCATGGTTGTTGTGGGGGATTTTAACTTCCCTGATGTTTGCTGGAGGGACTACTCAGCCAGCCAGCCACAGTCCAGGAGGTTCCTCCAGTGCCTTGACGATAACTTCCTGATGCAAATGGTGGAGGAGTCGACTAGGAGAGGTGCACTGCTGGACCTCATCCTCACTAACAAGGAGGGTCTGGTTGAAGCGGTGAAGGTTGAGGGCTGCCTTGGTTGCAGCGACCATGAAATGGTGGAGTTCAGGATCTTGTGTGGCAGGAACACAATAGCAAGCAGAATTGCAACCCTCGACTTCAGCAGGGCAAACTTTGGCCTTTTCAAGCTATTGCTAGGGGAAATCCCATGGGCAAGGCTGCTTGAAGGTAAAGGGGCCCAAGATAGTTGGTTAGTGTTCAGGGACTGCTTCTACCAGGCACAAGATCAGAGCATTCCGACACATAGGTGTCGCGGTTGAGACGGACAAACGACATGGTAGCTCACCTATTCCTTAGCGAGGTGTCTTTTCAATCGATCCGGATCTTCGGCAGCTCTCCTCGGCTGCTCTATCAGCTGTACCGGGCTCCGTCTCCACAGCTCTTCTTCGGCTGTTCACGGCTTCACGCTGTCACCTTGTCATGCGAGATCCTCTTCAGGCAGGATCACGTCGGGGTCACCATATGTCGCGGTTGAGACGGACAAACGACATGGACCAGGTTCTTTCAAGATGAAAGTAATAGATGCCATTTATTGCTACAAGTGCATTTTTATACAATTCTACCAGTTCATGTGTCTTTTCACTATTGGTTACAAGTTACAGCACTAACATCTCATTGGTTAATTTTTCTGTCATCCATGTTATTCTTCTATCCCCTTCTCTCTCACGGGTACATCTCTCCTCTCTCCAGATACTCCTTCACTCCCATCCTTCTCAAGGGTAAATCTTAATATCTCAAGGCTGATCTCTACTCTCATATTTTCTGTCAAGGATTCCACAGACCCGCTGCAGTTTCCCACAATTCCCCCTTTTTTATTTGTGCTAAAAATGCTGCCCTCATTGTCCGCTGCAGGGCCCTTTGCACCAGAGAAATCATGCATGGCAACATTAGTAACACAACCACAACAATCATCAAAATGATCAGTCCTGTTTTCACTACTGATAACAACCATCCTAAAAACCCTCAACCACTAAGCAATTTATTTAACAAATCCCATCAAAATCTTCACACCCATGTCCTTGAGCTAATAACAAAAAATCTATCGCAGCCCTACTCTGCCATGTGACATGTCTTACAGAATATACATCTAACAAAAAGTCCACTTAAAGCCTTTTAAGTTCTGTTAGTTTGCTTAACTAGCCAGCATCCTAATTTTTCTAAAATATTTAAAGCTTTTAGCTGTGCCAACACCAGATACAAGAGATCCTAAAACCCTTAACCTTGATCCCCAAAAATCTACATTATCATCACATTTTGACTCATATACATGCAAAAAGTGTTTTTCTCGTCTTGCTCTTCTGTGATCTATTATCATAGATACATTGGGCGTTAAGAGAGTTAATAGTCCCAAAATACACAGTCCTTCAACAGCATTAGAAGGAATTCCTGGTCAGGCTCTATCTCCACAGATCAAGAATACACCATACAGGAGGTTTTGGGGTCGCTGTTCCCACATTATCAATGACATCCCTTGGATTCTTCTGCGAGGCACTGCACCAACGAGTTTCATTTCTATAGTCACCAAGGGTAGCATTAACATTTTTCAGTTTTATCCATTCATGTTCTTGTATATTGTTCTGACACTTTTCACAAACCAACTGGATACAAGTGTCCATGGGCATAGATGCCAGCAATTCTAGTTCCTGTGGTTCAATGTCTATTTCCAGGAGGCAATTAATCCAAGGTGCCATGTTAGTATTGTTACAGTTTGATGCAATGCCTTTGCACCGACCACTATTTTGAAACAATTGTGTGATGCCAAAGGGGGATGTCAACCAAGCATGTGTGGAACGGGTTTTCCGGAGATGCCATAGCTAGGCATATGGAGTCCTGGTCAGTCATGTTGGCTAAAGTACTCCACATGTTAGTCTTTGTCTGTGCGGGCATCCAAAACACAGCAGCTGCAACAATCATTGTCAGGAAGATAACACAGGTTTCACGTTTCGTGCCAGCAACCATTGCGGCCCTTGACCTGTAAAGACACAAGCATAACCTCTCCCCCAGGTTATCAATTGATGTGGCCTTTTTCATTGACCATTAACTAGTGATTTGGCCATAACTAATGTAGGTTCTTTCGGATTTAGCATGTTTTTGGGTCACACTTGCAAAGTGCTTCATCACAGGGCAAATTTGGGCTGAACTACATAGATATAAGTGATTCATCACATACAGTCCTTTTGACAATTGGTTTTGTGATGTTTTCCCTACGTCTCTCCCCTTTTTGTTTAAAAAAAAAAACAAACCAAAACAAAACAAAACACAGTTCAGAATCAGATACATGCGTTGGATCTTGACTACATACTCAAAATCACAAATCAAATTTAGAGGTTCCTCCTTAAAAAGCTCTAAGTAATGTAAAGCTGCGCCAAGTTCTGCTATTTGGGTTGAACCTTTAATAATTTTAACAGAATGATGCCAATTGTTATCTTCACACCAAACCACTACAGCTTTATGAGACTTCCCAGAACCATCAACAAAAACTTTCCAAGTATGTAGGATCAGACCAAATACAGGTATGGCCTATGACCTGATGTTAAAGACTTGCAGGTTCTGCAGCAATTTACATTTTACATTTATGCATGCCAAAAGCTGTGCTGTTAAGAAAACCAGCTAGTGCAATTTACAAAGACATAGATTACAACTAAAATAAAAAAATCAGAATTAAATTTCACAAATGGTACATATATGACAAAAGGATCATGGCCTAATGAAACTTAAATTCATTCCCTGCTTTTCTTGATCAGAGTAAGAAGCAGTATATCAGTCTGCTAGCAATCTCATCATACTGTCCCACAATAGCCACAGGTTGTTGCTATGTTTTAGCTATAAATAGACAAATCTCCAAGTCCAATCGAATACAGTCAACCTGTAAGGTTGTCATAAATTTATTCCTCAAAGTTTCCAACTCCATTTTGGCTGTCATATTTATTGGATATTGTTTTCCCTTACCGGATCAAAGTCCTGTTTCAGATCTATCAGTGTAGTATTTGCTTTATGGAAACATTGGCTGTTAATACTAGCGGAAATACAGCATTTCAAATTTCCTTGGAGATTTCTCACTTGCAGCAAGCAGATCTGCACCATCCACACAGATTCTTGTAGGACATGCAACTAAACAGAATTCTCAGAAAACGATATTTGAGCTTACTTAACAAATCTTAACCTAAGAGAGGTATAGGAGTTTCTAACAACTATAAGAATTCATGTATTTAAACTTTGTTCCAAATATGGCATTCTATTGGTCTCAAAAAACTGCCTTTCTTTCGTTTTCTCTCATGACCTCAAAAACTAGCATGGTGAATTTACTAAGAAGTCTCTTACAACTAATTACCACAGAATAAGTCTATTAACAAATTTTTGGTTTAATTTTCCAGTTTCATTAGAACTATGGATCCACTGGTGATGCCTTTAAATTTCACCCTCAGACTCCTTCATGCAGTATTACAGCTCTCTAGCAGTAATATTGCTTGGGGGAGGGGCGCGGGGGGGAATAAAACTACCCTCTCGCCCCCATCTGAGATGGCAAGACGTACAGCACAACATGATAACACATCAGTTTGAACTCCACATCGAACCAATCTGGCTCCACTCCACACTCAAATCAGTACCAGTCTGACCCAGAGAAGCACTGAACACTGTGACCCCCCAAAGCTGACCAGTGTGAAAAGACTGACTTCAGCAAGGAGATAAAATTATGAGCTCTTTTCCCCAGATGTGCCAAAACCTAGGAAACAAGACAGAAGCAAAAATAAACAACACCAACAACCCCTGATTCAAAGCCGAAAAACAACACAGTGCCATAACAAAAATGGATGACAATACTTCAGGGAGAAAAAAAAAGGACAGAGCGGGGGGAGTAAAGCCCCCCTTTCTCTGCTTAGCAGCGGAAAAACATTTTTTGTTTTTTTTTTCTTTTTTTTTTTCGCCGCAGTTCAGATATAGCCAAAGCCATGCATAATCACTGGTACGAAGTGGGAGGCTCTGGCAAACTCCTCAGTTACAATGAGCTGCACACAGGCCTGGGATATTTTGCTCTTTTGTTTTCCCCTTTCATTCCAACTACACTTTATATGCAATTTCAAGTAGCTCAGCAATAGTTACATTCCTTAGCTCCACTTACCTTTTACAATTTAGAGATGTCAAAAAACAGTATAAACCAGTATAACAAACATAAATCCTTTAGTCTATTTTCCTAGATCCAAATCAGTTAATATTCTAGCAATTTTTAAATACAACCTCTTCCAAATTCACATCTATCATAGTGTTTTAACAATTTAAATGCTTTTCTAACAATATAAGCAATCATTCTAATGTGTAAGGATGCATCCTAAAAGGAGGCAAGGTGGAATTTTAGCAGTGGAACCGGTTCCCATTTTGTAATTATCTCCCCAAATAAGATTCTTTTGGTACCAAATATGAATATGCAAACTAAAATACTGAGCTCAGATATGAAATCCATATACCAAGTTCAAATAAGCAGATGGATCACAGTTACACCAATTTAAGACAATATCTCAATTTTTGCATTGCACCTTTGGGCCGCTTACTGCTCAGCCAGGTGGAGGTACCTCTGGGTCTCCCTGACAAAATAGGTCATTGCGCGCTGGACCCCCATCGGCACCTGATGCCGCAGCGAGCTGGACTGGGCAAGGCCTTTTTTGTTTTGTTTTGTTTTGTTTTGTTTTAGTGTCTCATCTTGTTATAGTTGAATTGAATTTTGTGGGCTGTGTTTTGATTCTGTAGACCGTATCCAAGATTCTTAGCTTTGATACTGTATCCAGGTTCAGAATGTGCATTCAAGCATGATTTTATATAATTATACCCTATTCTTGAAATTGACATAGATTTATGACATATTCTTTAGAACAGGTAACTTAAACCATACCCTATTCTTAAGATTGATATAGATTTATGATATATTCTTTAAAACAGGTAAAAACAGGTAACTTAGAAATAACTGATAAACATGCGAATGTTACTTAGCATTGCTTAGATAGATAATTTGTGTTAGAATAGGTGTGGGATATGCTAATGGTTGTCAGGAATTGTAATGCATATGTATGTGATCAAATTGTATAAATATGGTGTAGTCTGAATCAGTGGCTGAAGCCAGCTTTGGGTGCGAACCCCTGGTTTCCCAGCGCTGAAATAAAGCACCGCATATAACTGCACCTGTGGTTATGTGTCTTGAATGCTAACATTTTTGGCGACCCAGATGGGACTTCGCGAGCATTGCTGAGGCGGATCGCGTCTTGATCCTGCTCCATCTAGCACCGAGGTATTCTTGGGGAGCGCATCGGACGCGACCGACCCTCTGCTGCTCACGACGGACCTCTGACTGGTAAGAAGGTGCTTTATCTGGATTGTTGGGTACCCACTTGGTCTGGTTCTGGTCTGGTAGCCTGCTGGTCAGGCATCTGGTAGCCTGCCGGTCAGACGCGGCGAAAGCCACGCTCGGTTGGGCAGGGAGCTCCCGTGGTATTGCCTAGGCAGCTGTCCGTCAGACAGAGGGAAACCTCTGCAGGTTCGGCATCTGGTCTGGTTATTTGTGCCGCAGGCTCGGCACCTGGTCTGGTTATTTGTGCGCACCTGGTCTGGTTATTTGTGCTACTCAGCACCTGGTCTGTAGTTCTGGTGATTTAATCTGTATTTACTGTTGAAACCGGTGATTTGATCCTGTTTACTGTTGTTCTGGTAAAGTTACTGTGTTATCTTTCTGTGTTAGTTATCTGTATCCTTCTCTGTTGATATGTCCAATTCAAACGTATCGCCGTCAAATTGCTTTCTGAAACATTAGAAGAAGGCTAGGTTTGGACAGTTTATGCATAAAAGAAGTGTGATTGTGATCTGTTTGCATATTTGAACTCGGTATTCGGTTTGCATGTCTGAGCTCAGTATTTTAGTTTGTATGTTTGTATTTGGTACCAAAAGGATTTGTTTGGGGAAATAATTACAAAATAAGAACCGTTTCCGTTACTAAAGTGCCACCTTGCTCCCCCTTCAGATGCATCTGTACACATGAAAGTAAATTGAGTTAGCTGTATTGCAGTTAGTGTTGTTTTGTGGATAGACTGATTTGGATTTGGATCTAAAATTAATGTCAGGGATTGATGTTTAGTATGCTGTTTATTGACATCTGTAAGAAGTTACAAAAGGGTAGGAGCTGAGGGATATAACTATTGTTCAGCTAATTGGAATTACATATAAAGTTTATAATCACAGGAATTAAATGAAGAGAGAAAAAGGGCAAAAGGAGCCCAAACCTGTGCCCGGCAGCTTCTCCTTGATAAGCTGCAGAAAGAAAAAAGAAAAAAGAAAAAAAAAAAAAAAAAAAAGGTGAAAAGCTGACTGTCTGCTAAAGCGGTGGGAAAGGGGGGTGGGGAGCGGCGGCTGCTAAGGCTGAAGCTGCAGCTCCTCTCCTCCAAGCTCGCCGCCCGCGGGGGATCATCAAACGTAATAGCACCCCTGCGGTAGGCAGTAGGTGTTGGGGGGGGGAACCAGTCTATGTAAAAGTCCCGTTTTCGCCGGGGGATTTAGTGATCTGGAAGCAGTCGGCTGGTCCTTATCGGGAAAACCCAGATAAGGTTGCAAAAGTGATTAAGATGATAATTAAGACGCAGAATCCTGATTGGGATGATTTACAAGTCATTTTAGATACATTAATGGACTCTACAGAAAAATATGTGGTTATACAGGTTGCGAGGGATAAGGTGAGAGAAGATATTCGGAATGGGAAAGTAGAGGCTAACGTTGACAAGAACTTTCCAAAAGAAGATCCCTGATAATACCGGAGATACAGACAATACAGGAGGCGGGTTAAGCCGTCTCCGGAGGTATCAGGATTGGTTATTGATTAGCGTTTAAACTGCTATGCCGAAGCAAATGAATTGGTCAAAATTGTATGATGTGATGCAGGAAAACAATGAGTCTCCCTCGGCCTTTTTAGAAAGATTAAAAGAAGCTGCCAAAACCGGGATGTAAAATTTTTAGTAGACACAGGGGCTATTTATAGTCTCTACTGAATTCCTTACAGGAATTCCTTACAGAGCTACAACAATTGTTGGTGCCACGGGGAAGAAGGAAGTACGGCCATTCCTGCAACCTTTAGATTTGTGTTTTGGAGAAAAGGAGCTAACCCACGAGTTCTTATATGTTCCAGATTGTCCAGTTTCTCTTTTAGGACGAGAGTTGCTGACCAAATTAGATGCCACAATAACATTTGAGGATGGAAATTTGGTAATGAAAGTTCCGGAGTCAAAGGTAGGACAAATTTTACTATTAAAGGAAAATCCAATTGTAAAAATACCACAGGCAATAGAAGATGCAGTGATTCCCACGGTATGGGAAACTGACATACCTGGGAAGTCAAAGGCAGCTAAACCTGTGAAAGTAGCGCTGAAGGAAGGTGCTGAACCGGTACGATTAAGACAGTACCCATTGAAATTGGAAGCCAGATTAGGAATAGTATCTTTAATTGAGAAATTTTTGAAATATAGAATTCTAGAAGAATGTGAATCAGAATACAATACTCCAATTTTTCCAGTAAAGAAACCTGATGGTAGCTATCGACTAGTCCAAGACTTATGAGCAATAAACCAGATCACTAAGGACATACATCCAGTAGTTGCAAATCCGTATACCTTGTTAACATCTGTGAAAGAGAAATATAAATGGTTTACAGTACTTGATTTAAAAGATGCCTTCTTCTGCATACCCCTTGACCAGGAAAGCAAAAGCTATTCGCTTTCGATTGGGAGAATCCACACAATAGGAGAAAGGCCCAATTAACCTGGACACGCCTTCCACAAGGATTTAAGAATAGTCCAACTATCTTCGGAAATCAACTAGCCAAAGAGCTTGAGGAATGGACTACAAGAGGCTATATCAGAATTCCTCGACAATGGTATTTGTTGCTGCAATATGTGGATGATATTCTGATTGCTGCTGAGACCCAAGAACTTTGCATTCAGGTAACAATTGAAATATTGAATCAATTAGGAATGAATAGATATAAAGTGTCAAAAAAATAAAGCTCAGATTGCATCCACAACTGTGATCTATCTAGGATGCGAGCTTTCTCAAGGACAGCGAAGACTGGGTATAAACCGTGTACATGCTATCTGTGCGATCTCAGAACCGTGTAACTTACATGAATTAAGATCTTTTCTAGGAATGGCAGGATGGTGCAGGCTCTGGATCATGGACTATGGACTTATTGCCAAACCTTTATACGAGGCACAGAAGAATAAGACCTTGGTGTGGGAAAGACCACAACAAGAAGCTTTTCAAAAATTGAAACAGGCCTTAATGCAAGCGCCTGCTTTGGGCCTACCTGATCTGAGTAAAGACTTTCAGTTGTTTGTACATGAATGACAGAGACTTGCTCTAGGGGTATTAACCCAACGGCTGGGATCTTGGAAAAGGCCCGTAGGTTATTTCTCTAAACAACTTGACCCGGTAAGTGCTGGATGGCCGGCGTGCTTGCGGGCGGTGGCTGCTACCGTGATATTAATTCAGGAAGTCCGGAAACTGACTATGGGGAAAAAGATTGAAGTGTTTGTATCCCACATGGTGACTACTGTATTAGAACAAAAGGGGGGCCATTGGCTTTCCCCAAGTAGAATGATGAAATATCAGGCAATTTTAACAGAGCAGGATGATATCATCCTAAAAACAACTAACCTAATGAATCCAGCTGTGTTTTTAAGCGCAGAGACTGAAGAAGAAAATCTGGAACATGATTGTGTGGAGGTCATTGAATATACCCACGCAAGTCGACCTGACCTGAAAGATACCCCGTTGGAGAAGAAGGATTGGGAGCTTTTTACTGACGGCAGTAGTTTTGTGGAAAGAGGAGTGCGGTATGCAGGATACGCGATTACTACTGCCAAAACAGTAATTGAAGCTAAATCCCTACCACCAAACACATCAGCACAGAAAGCTGAGTTGATAGCCCTAACTAGGGCATTAGAGCTCAGTGAGGACAAAAGGGTCAATATTTGGACTGACTCAAAATATGCATTTGGGGTTGTTCATGTACATGGAGCTCTTTGGAAAGAGCGTGGACTACTCTCCTCCCAAGGAACAAACATCAAGTACCAAAAAGAAATATTGAACTTGATTAATGCCGTTCAAAAGCCATCACTGGTTGCCATCATGCACTGTAAAGCTCATCAGAGTGGGACATCAACAATTATTGAAGGAAACCGACTTGCTGATCAAACAGCCCGATCAGTGGCACGACGAGTCTGGATGATGGTGGGTCTTGTCTCCCAAAAGGTAAGAGCAATTGATTTATTACCTACACCTTCAGAGGCACCTGAATATTCTACAGAAGATGAGAAATTGGCAAGACTAGTAAAAGCCGTCAAGGATAATTCTGGATGGTATGTAACCACCAACGGACAAATTGTGGTCCCGATCACAATTATGAGAGGGATACTTCAGGCGGAGCACCAGAAGTGTCATTGGGGTGCAGAAGCATTGGTAACTTATCTAAGAAAACAAATTATCTCGGTCCAGATGTTAACAATGGCAAAATCTATCACAGCTAAGTGTGAAATTTGCTTGAGAAATAATCCTTTAGTTAAAAGGAAAGTAGATATGGAAAAATTAGGACAGGTGTACAACCAGGGGATTGTTGGCAAATAGATTATGTGGAACTCCCCAAAACTCGAGGATTCAGATATCTGCTAGTTGGGGTATGCACCTTCTCAGGATGGCCAGAAGCCTTCCCTTGTCGCACCAACCAGGCACAAGAAACTGTAAAATGGTTACTGAAGGAAATAATTCCTAGATTTGGAGTACCATTGGGAATATCATCTGATAGGGGACCGCATTTTGTTGCTCAAGTGGTAAAGGAAGTCAGTAGATGTTTGGGAATTAAATGGGAATTACACACCCCGTGGAGACCCCAGTCTAGTGGCCAGGCGGAGAAAATGAATCAGACGTTAAAACGACAACTTAGCAAAATTTGCCAAGAAGCAAAATTTAATGGCCCCAGGCCTTACCAATAGCGTTATTGCGAATTAGGATTAAACCTAGGAGTGGAATGTCCGTAAGCCCATACGAAATTCTGTATGGCAAACCATACGAAGCACCTGATCCGAATCCAAGTGTACATGTAAAAGGTAATCAGGATGTGTACAATTATGTGTTGTCTCTTGGCAGGACATTGAATCGACTCAGATCCGTATTAGTGTGGAATCGCCCGCTAGCACTTGAGAATCCGGTACATGATATAGAACCTGGAGACACGGTGTATATAAAGACTTGGAGAGAAGATCCTTTAAAAGAACATTGGGACGGACCTTATCAAGTACTTTTAACTAACATTGGGACGGACCTTATCAAGTACTTTTAACTACATTTACTGCAATCAAGGTTGCTGAAATAGACTCCTGGATACATACTGTCACCTTGTCATGCGAGATCCTCTTCAGGCAGGATCACGTCGGGGTCACCATATGTCGCGGTTGAGACGGACAAACGACATGGACCAGGTTCTTTCAAGATGAAAGTAATAGATGCCATTTATTGCTACAAGTGCATTTTTATACAATTCTACCAGTTCATGTGTCTTTTCACTATTGGTTACAAGTTACAGCACTAACATCTCATTGGTTAATTTTTCTGTCATCCATGTTATTCTTCTATCCCCTTCTCTCTCACGGGTACATCTCTCCTCTCTCCAGATACTCCTTCACTCCCATCCTTCTCAAGGGTAAATCTTAATATCTCAAGGCTGATCTCTACTCTCATATTTTCTGTCAAGGATTCCACAGACCCGCTGCAGTTTCCCACACATAGGAAGTCAAGGAAGGGAGCCAGAAGACCTGCATGGTTAAACAGGGAGATGCTGGGTAAGCTCAAGTGGAAGAGGAGAGTTCATAGATCATGGAAGGAGGGGTTGGCCACTTGGAAAGAATATAAGGCTGTTGTCAGAGGATGTAGGGAGGCAACTAGGAAAGCCAAGGCCTCCTTAGAATTAAACCTGGCGAGAGGGGTCAAGGACAACAGAAAGAGCTTTTTCCAATACGTGGCAGATGAAACTAACACCAGAGGCAATGTAGGCCCACTGATGAATGAGGTGGGTGCCTTGGTGACAGAAGATAAAGAGAAGGCAGAGGTACTGAATGCCTTCTTTGTCTCTGTCTACTCTGCCGGAAGCTGTCCTGAGGATCCTCGTACCCCTGAGGCCCCAGAGGAAGTCAGGACAATGGAGGAGTCTGCCTTAGTTCATGAGGACTGGGTTAGGGAGCAATTAGGCAATCTGGACATCCATAAATCCATGGGTCCAGATGGGATGCACCCGTGGGTGCTGAGGGAGCTGGCTGAAGTCATTGCTAGACCACTCTCCATCATCTTTGCCAAGTCTTGGGAAATGGGAAAGGTGCCTGAGGACTGGAGGAAAGCAAATGTCACTCCAGTCTTCAAAAAGGGCAAGAAGGAGGACCTGGGTAACTATAGACCAATCAGCCTCACCTCCATCCCCGGGAAAGTGATGGAACAACTTATCCTTGGTGCCATCTCAAGGCATATCAAGGATAAGAGGGTAATTAGGGGCAGTCAACATGGCTTCACCAAGGGGAAGTCATGCTTGACCAACGTCGTAGCCTTTTATGAGGACATAACCAGGTGAATAGATGATGTCAGAGTGGTGGATGTGGTCTACCTTGACTTCAGTAAAGCATTTGACACAGTCTCCCACAGCATCCTCAGAGCTAAACTGAGGGAGTGTGGTCTGGACGGTCGGGTAGTGAGGTGGACTGCGAACTGGCTGAAGGAAAGAAGCCAGAGAGTCATGGTCAATGGGATAGAGTCTAGTTGGAGGCCTGTATCTAGTGGAGTGCCTCAAGGGTCAGTACTGGGGCCGGTATTATTCAATATATTCATCAATGATTTGGATGAGGGAATAGAGTGTACTATCAGCAAGTTTGCTGGGAGGAGTGGCTGACATGCCAGAAGGCTGTGCTGCCATCCAGCAAGACCTGGACAGGCTGGAGAGTTGGGCAGGAAAAAATTTAATGAAATATAACAAGGGGTTGTGGAGTCTCCTACTCTGGAGGCATTCAAAACCCGCCTGGACGCCTTCCTGTGTAACCTCATCTAGGTGTTCCTGCTCCGGCAGGGGGATTGAACTAGATGATCTTTCAAGGTCCCTTCCAATCCCTAACATTCTGTGATTCTGTGAAAGTGTAGAGTCTTGCATCGGGGTAGGAACAACCCCAGGTTCCAGTATAAGTTGGGGAATGACATATTAGAGAGCAGCGTAGGGGAAAGGGACCTGGGGGTCCTGGTGGACAACAGGATGACCATGAGCCAGCACTGCGCCCTTGTGGCCAAGAAGGCCAATTGCATCCTGGGGTGTATTAGAAGGGGGGTGGTTAGTAGGTCGAGAGAGGTTCTCCTCCCTCTCTACTCTGCCCTGGTGAGACCACACCTGGAATATTGTGATCTTTTGAGGTCCCTTCCAATCCCTAACATTCTGTGATTCTGTGATACCATATCAGAGCTCATGATGTGATGTGACTTTTAATTTATTTTTCTCTCTCCCGTATATTTAATGCTAATGACCTCTGAATTTCGTTAAATGCACAGAATTTTTAACTGTACCAATAAGTTATGATGAGGTTTACAATAGCTAAGACATCTGGCCTGGATATATGAAAGAAAGTCACCTCAAAAAATCAGCAGTCTATGTCACTTGAGGGAGATTAGTCAGGAGGCTTACTTTAAAGAAGTCAGGCACTCCTCCAAGATGTCAAATGACTCTGTCTCTTCTGAGAATGTATTAAAATGTGACTATGAGAGAGGACTGCATGGCTCAGGAGGTATGTCAGAAAACTGCGAAGCAATTCACCTTTAAGCCATTAGTTGGAATCCACTGATGGCCAGTAATATTTTTGTAATATCACAGAGTCATTTAGGTTAGAAAAGACCCTTAAGATCGAGTCTAACTGTAAGCCTAATGCTGCCAAGTCCACCACTAAACCATGTCCCTAAATGTCACCTCACTACAACCTCCTTTCAGGTAGTTGTAGAGAGTGATGAGGTCTCCCCTCAGACTACTTTTCTCCAGGCTCAAAATCCTCAGTTGTCTCAGCCTCTCCTCATAGGACTTGTTCTCCAGATCCTTCACCAGCTTTGTTGTCCTTCTTTGCATACACTCTAGCACCATTCTGTGATTCTGTGATAAGGTTGTACGATTTTTAATATACGCGTTGCTTCATGTTACTTGGTAAACGGGATTTACTAAAATTTTAAGCTGTAAAATTCTGCTCATATTTACCAAAAGCAGCTACAAACTTCACTGAACACTTGTAAGATAAGGTCTAGTTTGCACTTTGCTGGGAAAAACGGAACTGACTGGCAACAACAATGATCCAAGGCTAATGCAGAGACAGGGTCTATTTTGCACTTCGCTGAGAATAAAGGATTTATTCAGACAAAACAATACCTGCAAGGCTATGGGCCATAAACAATGTCTACAGCCGAAGAAAACAAAGGCCCACGTGGAATCAGAGAAAAAGATCCAATGAGAAGCAAGAAGACCCCAAAGTGAAATATTGCTATTGCACTGAGTCATGGTATGAAGGGTTTGTAAAGATATAAAAGTCTATGGTTTCCTACGCTCGGGTGGACCTCTGCACAGATACCCAGCTTGAGCCAGCCCTCCTCCTATTCTACTCCATTAATTTTTTTTTTTTTTTCCCAAGAATTTTGTCTCCTGAAAGTCTGCTCTGCATACCATTATCAGACCTCGCCTGAAAGTTTGCTTCTGGAGTTTAAAAATACAGACTCCAGGGTGAACGGTTATCAGGGAGAGAAGAATCCTGAATGTTTGTGTTAGGGAATGGCTTAAGGACAAAGGACATGGGTCTACAGAGCAGTTGTACGAGCAGAGCCTGTTCTGAAAGCCTTAGTACAAGTAGCAAAACTAGGCCGCAGTCGAGACTACTGACTGCATCAGCAGAATTGGCAAGGATACTGCGACCTTGGCAGAGTTTTATAGATAACTTTAAGAAAACATGCATATCTAGTGAGCCGCAAGTAGGAGGACCATGCAAATGTAATCATAAGAGCTTAAGTCAATTAGTGAGTGACAAGTAGGCATAATTATTGTAGACTCTATAAGTATGTGCTGTTTGAACTAATAAAGTGAACTATGCTTTATCACTCACATTGAGTCGTCTCAGCTTGTTCCTCCACCGCTCAAAAGTGGCACCCGAACAGGGACCTAACGCCTCCACTCAGTGCGGCGGATGCAGGAACCACCGGTAGCAGCGACCAGGGGGGCTATGATCGACTGAAAGCTGGTGATGCGGTGTGTCGATCCGAAGGCCTGAACCGTCCAAAAGGGGTTTGCCATCTGCAAGGGCTGCTGGAAAGGCTGCAACAAATATAACAGAAAAAGTTGACATGGTGCCTTAATCAAGGAAGCGCCAGCAACATGGATTTTGAGGTAGCCCTAAATTTATTACAGCTCTTTTTAGAAAAGCGGGGTGTAGCTGGGGGCGAGAGGAGATGGGGCAGAGTATTTTTAAAGAAGAAGAAGAAATACTGCGGCTCCTCTCGTGTATTCTCTCTAAGAGAGGGGTGAAGTATGAGGAGAGTAACCTCAAAAGACTATTAATTTGGTGTAGAGGCAATGGATTTCCTGCTGACTTGTTAGGAGTTTTTCAAATAGAGACTTGGGAAAAAGTGGGAACTGTGTTATGGAAGGCAATTAGTCGACGTGAAAAATATATTCTTGGCCTTGTAACCACCTGGAAACTGATAATTACTACAGTGAAGCAATTAAAACCTGAAAAGACTGTTACAAGCATTAGTGACTCAAAACTTGAACTTTGGGATGATATAGGGAAGAAATTACGGGATAAAGTCAGCAATGGAGATAAAGAAGCTAAATCATTAGTAACTAAATGGAAGCTTATAATCACTGCCTTAAAAGATCTTAAGGCTGAATGGTCTGCTACTGCCGGAATTTTTGCAGCGTTGCAGCCTGATAAGTATCCTGAAAGTTGCTGTGAAGTTCACCCGGTTTGTGTTTGTGATACCCTCCCTATTCCATCCCCTGCTGTGCTTTTGGCACCCCCGACAGTTCAGCAGTCTGGGGCAGGGGGAGGAAAAATGCCGAGTGGGTAGCCTCCTGTACCATCGTCTAACCCTGGTGAAAACAGCAAGTCCAGAGGATTGAAGTCAGACAACTTGCCCAAAGAACCTGTGAAAGCTGAGAATGCTAAAGTAGTAAACAAGTGTACTCTCAGTCCTTTTAGCAATTTTACCAATCTGCTTTTACTGCCTTTTAACCCTCCAACTTCCACGAGAGAGCAGAAGGAGTCACTGGATAAGAACTGGACAACAGAACTGTGTGACAGATTAGATCAGCTAACAGCAACTGAATCCGACACTTGGCAATGCAGTCATGATAATTGTGACGGGAAAGGGGGTGCTCCTGGGGACTCAGGGTATAAAACTTATAAGTTAAGGAAGCACTGGTGTTGAAATTAGCAGTAGAGAATGCTAATGTTTGCTATCAATGTGTTATTTGCAAGTTTTACAGCACATATTAAATGCTTCTGTGTATTGCCCCTCTGAAAATCAAGCAGCTTGTCAGAAATGTGAGTTAATTGTTTTACTGGTTGTTGTTAGAATTGTTTCTTTGTGGTATAAGTACACCGTAAAACTTTCTCTCCACTTTTCCCACTCGCACTGCAAGCAGCCCTGTGTTTTACCCCCTCCCTCCCTCTTCTCATGGTTTTTGCTTACGAGATGGGGTCAGAAATTACTGTTTTCAGTCGTGTTCATAAAAAATCGGTATTGGGAGGTGTTTTAAAACATAGGAAAGCACTTGGAAATATGAGGAAGGAAGATCTTGTAAAATATTGTAATTAATGGTGGCTGCTGTATAAGTTAAATGATTGGGAAAAGTGTCTGGAGAATAGAATCTTGAAGTATAACACCTTGTTGCAATTAATGTTGTTTTTAGGATGAAAAGAGTAGGACAAAATAAATCCCTACAAGAGATCATTAAATCATTTCAGACAGCTGAGAGAGAGTTAACTGATAACACACAGGTCACAGTAAATTTGCTGAAGTTTGCACAATGTTTTCCTTATTAACCTGTTTTCTTTGTAGGTATCTGTTTAAGCATATTATAGTTTGGTAAGTGCCTGTTATATGGTATAGTAAGTTCACAGACTGTTAAATCATGAGAATCGGTTGACTCAAAAAGTGCGTTTTGTGATAGTACAGATTGTACATGATTATTCCCCGCCCAACTCTCCAGCCTGTCCAGGTCCTGCTGGATGGCAGCACAGCCTTCTGGCATGTCAGCAACTCCTCCTAGCTTAGTGTCATCAGCAAACTTGCTGATAGTACACTCTATTCCCTCGTCCAAATCGTTAATGAATATATTGAATAATATTGGCCCCAGTACTGACCCCTGAGGCACTCCACTAGATACTGGCCTCCAACTAGACTCCGCACCATTGACTACCACTCTTTGGCTTCTCTCCTTAAGCCAGTTTGCAACCCACCTCACTAGTCTATTGTCCAGACCACACCTCCTCAACTTAGCTGTGAGGATGCTGTGGGAGACTGTGTCAAAGGCTTTACTGAAGTCAAGGTAGACCACATCCACCGCTCTGCCATCATCCATCCACCTTGTTACATTCTCATAAAAGGCTATGAGGTTGGTCAAGCATGACTTACCCTTGGTAAAGCCATGCTGACTGCCCTTAATAACCCTCTTATCCTTGATATGCCTTGAGATGGCACCAAGGACAAGCCGTTCCATTACTTTCCCAGGGACAGAGGTGAGGCTGACTGGTCTATAATTACCCAGGTCCTCCTTCTTGCCCTTTTTGAAGACTGGAGTGACATTTGCTTTCCTCCAATCCTAGGGCACCTCTCCCGTTTCCCAAGACTTGGCAAAGATGATGAGAAGCAGTCCAGCAATGACTTCAGCCGGCTCCCCCAGAACCCGTGGGTGCATCTCATCTGGACCCATGGATTCATGGATGTCCAGACTACTTAATTGCTCCTTAACCCAGTCCTCATCGACTAAAGCAAACTCCTCCATTGACCTGGCTTCATCCGGGGTCTCAGGGGTACAGGGCTCCCCAGGACAGCCTCCAGCAGAGTAGACAGAGACAAAGAAGGCATTCAGTAATTCTGCCTTCTCTGCATCTTCTGTCACCAGGGCACCCACCCCATTCATCAGTGGGCCTACATTGCCTCTGGTGTTAGTTTTATCTGCTATGTATTTGAAAAAGTTCTTTTTGCTGTCCTTGACCCCTCTCGCCAGCTGTAATTCTAAGGAGGCCTTGGCTATCCTAGCTGCCTTCCTGCATCCTCGAACAGCAGCCTTATATTCCTCCCAAGTGGCCAGCCCCTGCTTCCATGACCTGTAAACTTGCCTCTTCTCTTCTAGCATACCCAACAGATCCCTATTCAACCACGCAGGTGTCCTGGCTCCCTTCCTTGACTTCCTACGTGTGGGGATGCTCTGATCCTGAGCTTGGGAGAAGAAATCCCTGAATGCCACCCAGCTATCTTGGGCCCCTTTCCCTTAAGCAGCCTTGCCCATGGGATTTCCCCCAGCAATTGCTTGAAAAGGGCAAAGTTAGCCCTGCTAAAGTCCAGGGTTGCAATTCTAATTATTACCCTGGTCCTACCGCACAAGATGCTGAACTCCACCATCTCGTGGTCACTGCAACCCAGGCAGCCCTCACCCTTTACTGCTTCGACCAGACCCTCCTTGTTAGTGAGGATGAGATCGAGCAGCGCTTCTCTCCTGGTTGGCTCCTCCACCATTTGCATGAGAAAGTTATCGTCAATGCACTGGAGGAACCTCCTGGACTGTGGCTGGCTGGCTGAATGGTCCTTCCAACAAACATCAGGGAAGTTAATATCCCCCACAGCAACCAGGGCCTGAGACTGTGAGGCCACACAGAAACCCAGAAAGGCTTCAAATGTAATGGACCAAGTATGGCAGGAGATGACGTGGTAGTCAATTGCTGCTCAGAGAGCATACCTGGTGTACCATGCAGCCCCATGTCGTACAGCTTTCTCTGTTCCCATGTCGCGAGGGAGTAATTTAGGGTTCTGCTTACTGCAGAACAATGTTTAGATTCCTTAAAGAGAAGTGTGACTTAAAAGAGCTTGGCAGCGGGTTTACTCCATTATTTACTGCATGGGAGAAATATGCCAAGCCGAATGCTACTTACCTTCTCTCCAGGAGCCTGGCCCTATTCACAAAGCAAACTTTCAGGCGCCTTCCCTCCCTGATAACCATTTGCTCCGGAGTCTGTGTCTTGGAGCTCCAGAGACAAACTTTCAGGTGAGGCCTGTACCCATCGCGATGCAAACTGTCAGGATTCTTCTCTCCCTGATAACCGTTCGCTCTGGAGTCTGTGTTTGAAGCTCCTGAGGCAAACTTTCAGGTGAGGCCTGATAACCTTAAGCAGAGCAGACTTTCAGGAAAGAAAATTCTCAGAAAAAAAAATTTAATGGAGCAGAACAGCAGAAGGGCTGGATCAAGTTGGGTACCTGCGCAGAGTTACAACCCAACCATAGAAAACCCTAGGCTTTTATATCTCTACAGACCATTCATACCATGATTCAGTCCAATAGCAATATTTAACTTTCTTCTCAGCGAAGTGCAAAATAGGTCCTGTTTTGCAGATGTCTGTAATGTCTCTGCATTAGCCTTTGCGGCGATTAGGAACGACGCATACCAGGACGCAGACAGAAACTCACGCAGAGGCAGAGATGTTGTTCAGGAAGGAGCGCAGAGCCTGGCCAAGGCGAGAGCTGACCTAGGCCTAGGCTGCTTTCTTTATTCACCATTGACAATTTATAGGATTTACAGGTACAGGCCTGGACTAAGGTGTTTACAAAAGGTGCTTCTTCACTAATTGTCATTAAGAACACACTAAACTCATGTGATGTTTGTCTCACTGTTTTTTCCACTCATTCACAGACCAGGCCCAAGGACATTCACACATCCCATGCACTTGGGGGCAGTTATCCGGCCCGAGATACCATTCTCACGAGTCTGGGCTATAACTTTTTACCATTACGAGAAACATACTTCAAAGTAATCTGTCCAAGGTCCTTTATATATTTTATTATGTTAGTATTATGTCTTTGACCGTCCAGATGGTCATATTAGTATTGATCTTCCTTTATCATCCAGGTGGCTGGAACTGCACATCTTGCTTTCCCACCTTTTACTTTCCAACAAGCCTTGGATTGTTATTTTTTCCAGTCACTCCCATTTTTCCCAGCAAAGTGCAAACTATACCTCATCTTGCAAGTGTTCAGTGTAGTTTGTTGTTGGTTTTGGTAAATACGAGCAGAACTTTACAGCTTAAGATTTTAGAAAATCCAGCTCACCAAGTAACACGAATCAAAGAGTATATTAAAAATCATGCAACCTTATATCTCTAACGAAATTGTTATATTTAGTGTGCATCTACTTAAGCTAAACGATTAATATTGCACTTGAATTGGGCTAATCCACTGACCTGTGAGTAGTAAAACCATGGCCATACAGCTCACGTATTTAGCAGGGAGAGCTCAAAGTGGGCTCATGCAGGCTGTTTAATGAAGTGGTTGACTCGTAATCAAATTGCATACAATAGGAAAAGTATGCATGAGACTCCCTGCGCCCACAAGCGTTCAGTGTGTAGTTCTGCTTCCTTGTGGATCTCCTCGAAGGAGTTCTCGGCCTGACTGTGGCTCAGGCCCTTTCCTCCCCTGGAGTCTGGACCAAACCGCTATTGATTTTAGCTGGTGGGGGGGGTCGAGTGCATCCAGCACACCTGAGCTGGAAAGGAGGCAATGAAAAGAGTAAAGAGACAAAAGAAAGGAGTCAGCTGAATGGACAGAAGAGTCTTAAGATGTTGTGGTAGGCAAGGAATGGGATAGTGTTGGTAACAGTTCATTAACAGGGAGGAGGAAATAGATACAAAGCCTTTGATGCTGCAAATTTTACTGTGTATGTTCTACCATTCCTCTGCCTTCTGTCAAGGTTTAAAGCAAGGCAACAATATACTGTGGCAGATGCTCTCTGTTACCCCCTTTACCCTCCCTCCACCCTCTCCTTTAGATCGGAAAGATGATAAGGAAGATAAGGAGGAAGGAAGAGAGACTTAGATTTCAAGTTGGAAGGTTTTAAAGGGTTTTACTAATGCTACTAATAAATAGAAAATATATACAAAATACACAAAACCAATATTGAATGCTCAATATAGAGTTGGTATCACTCCAGCAGCGACAGAGCTGGGTGGGTGGAGCTGGCGTTGCTCCAGCAGCTGTAAGGTCAGGCCCCTGGAAGTCATGAGCAGGACTTCACAGCAAAATGGAAACTGGTTGCAAGGATTGCAGGGCCTCGGGCCTAGTATCACAGGCACGCAGAGAGGGTCCTCTTTAGATGACGGCCATGGTCAAAGAGAGACAGACCCTCGTGATCACCCTCTTATATAGGGGGTATGACGATTATGGGATGGAATACTCAGTTGATCCTCAGTTGGGCAATTCTAGTCACCTGTTCCATCCACCCCTCCTCAAACACGCCCCTCTCACGACGGAACGTGGAAAATCTTAGCAGTCTTTCTTGGCTACCATAGTAGTAAATCTAAACATGAGCTTCTTCAGCATTCCGTTGGTCTTCTTATCAGCACAGAGTACAGCATCAGAGGAAAAACCTCAGAAAAGTACAGCCACGTAGAAGAACTTAGCTGAAAGGAAAAATCACTAAAAGAGAACTGGTCTTGTTTTTAACAAAACCAGGACACTTCTCGGCTGTAAGAAGTGAGTACGGGTACTGGTGACTGTCAGTGTTTTTACGGTATTGACTTTGTGTTGAGAAGCGTTTAATATTGTTAAGATATCTCTGTCCTTCCTTTTGAACATCCAGCTCAGCACCGGCAGTCAAGGTTCTAGGAGAAGCTGTGCTTCAGTACCGATCACTTCTGAAGCAGCTCGAACCCCTTCATATGCTGCTAGTATCTCTTTTTCACTTGGAGTATAGTTGGCCTCAGATCCTTTGTATCCTTGACTCCAAAAACCTAAGGGTCGACCTTGGGTTTCTCCTGGTGCTTTCTGTCAGAGACTCCAGATAGGACCGTTATCTCCGGCTGCAGTGCAGAGCACATTTTTGACATTTATTCCAATCTGAACTGATCCAAGGGCCACTGCATGAGTTATCTCACGCTTAATTTGTTCAAAGGCTTGTCGTTGTTCAGGGCCCCACTCAAATTGGTTCTTTTTACGAGTCACTCGATAGAGAGGGCTCACAATCTGGCTGTAGTCAGGAATATGCATTCTCCACAAACCTACAACGCCCAAGAAAGTCTGTGTCTCCTTTTTAATAGTAGGTGGAGACATTGCTGCAATTTTGTTGATCACATCCACTGGGATCTGACAATGCCCATCTTGCCATTTTATTCCTAAAAACTGGATCTCTCGTGCAGGTCCCTTGACCTTGCTTCCTTTTATGGCAAAACCAGCATCCAAACGAATCTGAATTATTCTCTCACCTTTCTCGAAGACTTCTTTCGCAGTGTCGCCCCATACGATGATGTCATCAATATATTGCAAGTGTTCTGGAGCTTTACCTTGCTCCAGCGTGGTCTGGATCAGTCCATGGCAGATGGTAGGACTGTGTTTCCACCCCTGGGGCAAGCGATTCCACGTGTACTGGATGCCCCTCCAGGTGAAAGCAAACTGCGGCCTGCACTCTGCTGCTACAGGAATAGAGAAAAATGCATTAGCAATGTCAATTTGTCGAGGGTTAAGATTGCGGGGTGACAATAAAAAACCAGGACACAATTGTAGCATACCACTGAGCTGCCTTTGACTCCAGTTCAAATTGCAGTTCTAGCATGTCAGGCACAGCAGCACTTAATGGTGGCATAACTTCATTCAGGCCACGATAGTCTACAGTTAGTCTCCACTTGTCACTAGACTTACGTACTGGCCAGATTGGGCTGTTAAAAGGTGAGCGAGTCTTACTGATCACACCCTGGCTTTCCAATTGACGGATCAACTTCTGGATAGGAATCAAAGAGTCTCGATTGGTGCGATATTGCCGGCGATGCACCGTTGTGGTAGCAATTGGCACCTGCTGATCGTCAACCATCAGCAGTCCTACAACAAAAGGGTGTTGAGCATTGGTAAGGATCATGGCTGAAAACATTGTGACGAAACTAGTTCAGCCAGGAGAAGACACATTCAGAGCAGGGGGAACTGGGATCTACACATCAACAACGAGCTAACGAGCCACAGATCAGGCCGGCTGACCGACCAGAGATGGAGGATGTGCTGGAGGACACATAGCCCCATCTCCTGATATGCCCAGCTCGGCAAACAAAGGGGAAAAGCTGGGACACTTTTAACATGGCCCAGGGCTTGTCGAAACTTGTTCATCTTTTGCAGTCACCACTTCCCCCTGATTTTCTGCATGACACAAAAGGGGCAAGGTGGAGACCCTCAGTGTCGCCCAGGACTTGTCCAGATTTGTCCCACTTTCGCAATCACCACTTTCCCCCCCAGAATTTCCTCTACTCTGGGAGCTATAAAAAGCTCACCTAAAACAGCACGTTCTAGGGAATACCAGTCTCATCTAAGGGCCAACCATTTTCACCATAGGGAATACCAGCTCGGCCTCACTGGAAGGAATACCAGCTCGGCCTCATCAAGAGAATACCAGCCTACCAGTCTCACCGAAGGGAATACCAGCTCGGCCTCATCAAGAGAATACCAGCCTACCAGTCTCACCGAAGGGAATACCAGCTCGGCCTCACAAGGAGAATACCAGCACCCTGAGGACCCTCACTCTGAACCAGACATCGGAGGATGCTGTGCTCCTGACCCCAGCATCCTCGCTGTGGAACACCAAGGCCATGCATCATCGTACAAGTCCTGTCATCCACACTGTGGGGCTGTAAGACACTGGATTCCTCACTCTTTTCTTTCTTCCTTTCTCTCTGCTCTTTCCTTCTCTCCTTTTTTCTATACCCCCATTTCTTTGTCTCTCCTTCAGTATATATATTACTCTCTTTTTCTCAGCAGTCCTATAACAGTAGGGTCGTCTAAAAGACCAGGCAAATCAGACAGCTGTTCAGTTTTCTCAGTGTCCACAGCTGCTATACCAAATGCCCACCTATACCCTTTTGGGTCCTTAAAATACCCTCTGCTGAGGTAGTCTATGCCAAGGATCCACAGAGCATCTGGGCCAGTCACAAGGGGATGCTTTTGCCAGTTTTTTCTAGGCTCATTTCAGCCTCTACAACAGTCAGTTCCTGGGATCCCCCAGTCACTCCAACAATATTGATGGATTGTGTTCCTTTATAGTTTGAGGGGATTATTGTGCATTGAGAACCAGTGTCTACCAAAGCTTATGTATAGCCCAGCACACTGTGGCTCCCAGAGAGTCAGTGGGGAACATATGGCACATGCCTTATTCTTTTTTTCCCTGGCAGCTCGCTCCCTCTCTCTCACCGTCTCCTTTTCTTTTCTCTCACTCTCTCTCCCCCCACCCCGATTGGAAGGTTGTCTCATTCACGTTTCCCAGTGGCCAGTCAGGTTTTCCAGTTGCCGAATGGTGTCCTTCCACTGTCTAGTGGCTCTGTGAAATGGTGGCACCCAAGGGGTGGTGGTTGCTGTGGCATGGCCGGTGCTAACTCTTGCAGACAGAGTCCACTGCCTCCCTGCAGCCTCTCAACTTGCTCTACTTGTCCGTAGTGGCTTCTGCCATGGCAAAGAGCAAAGTGGCCAAGCAGCAGGACCTGGAGAATTTCTACCAGCAGGTCTGCATGGCAGCCTGGACTGAGGAGAAGCTGAGGCTCTACAGGCAGCTGCAACAGCCCAAATATTATACATGGTTTACCCACAGACCTTCGCCCTCAACACCTACCACTGGTACCAGAGCTTCATCAAGAAAGTCTTCGTGCCAGGGCTCCTCCCAGGAGTGGTGAAGGCAGCTGTGAAAGCCCTGGAGTGTGCGGCAGGAGCGGTGCCCAAGTCTACTAAAGCTCTGGAGCCAGGAACGGTGGCACCAGGGACCGTGAAAACCCCAGAGCATGCAGTGGGAGTGTTGCTGGACCTGGGTATGGGTGAGCTGTGCTTCCTTGCCTGCAATGTGCTCCTGCAGGAGAGCTTCCAGCAGAATAAGAAGCAGCTGTTTCTCTACCACAAAGAGGATCACACACCTAGCCCATTCCTCATGCAGCTCGTCTCCACCCTTGCTGCTTTCCTGTGTGGTCACAACATGCTGCTAGCTGCCTCCTCGTTGTGGAATGGGGGTGGGAGGAGAGGGAAGTGGGCACCCTAGGCAGTGAGGCTGGTCTGTGAACCTGGCAGGAGTGTTGCTGGTATATCTGGGTTGTTCAGACCATCGCTAATAATTCATCTCATCTCCACTGTTCCAAATGGTGTGAGTGGATTTTGATTCTTCTGTTTTACTGCAGCTACAGAGCAAGAATTAGGAGGGTTTTAAGTGCAAAGGAATGATCTCTTATTTCCCTCTCCCCTTCCATTGTGTTCCAGTTCTAAAACCTGAGGTTAACTTTTACTGGCATCATGGTGAGGAAGTTGTTGTTCATGGACATCAAAAAGGTAGAGCTGATCCCGTACAATTTCAGATGGAGGATAACCCGCACCTCCAGATCTGTGTACCAAAGCAACTTCCAGAGGTATGGATGTTTTCAACAGTAGATTAATCACACATGTTTTCATATATGCTTCTGGCTGCCACTGAAATAATGCAATAGAGAGTATGTGGAGGACCTGTTTAATCAATTAAGTAATGCATTTGTGCATTTTTCAGGTCTTCATGCTCTTATTACCTTGTTGTGCTCAGTGCTTTATAGACATTGAGATAGTCTTCTGTGGCAGGTACACTACATCCCCCCCTCCTCCCTGAGGGACTGAAGGCACGGAGTCCCCGTGCGCGTGAACCAAGAGACATTTTATTTTGGCAAGGCACTTAAATTTATAGTTAGTAGCTGTTGTACACGCATTTAACTTTCTGGTTTAATTGGCTTATGCCAACTGTTCACGTGCTTAAAGTTATCTTACAATTGGTTTACTTAATCTTGCATGTGCTCCGGCAGTTTGGCTAACACGTAAATATCTTTTCTTGTACTAAAACATTCTGATTTCTTATTCTATTTTAGTCAAGGTCATTCCAGTAACTCAAGGTAACTATCTGTAAGATACTCCACAACTCCCCCTTTTTGTTTTTCAACTAGCCATAGAACTTTCATAGATTTTTGTACTGTACGTTGTACACATTGTAAGATACAAGAGACAAGCATTGATATTGCTAATACAACCATCAATAGAACTAGATTATTTTTTATTAAATCCTTAATCCATCCTGTAATACCCCAACCATTCAATCATTTGTCTAAACCCCAGTCTTCATAGGTTAATTTCTTGGTCATATCATCTAAACTTCTGATCGCTTTATTAATTGATTCCGAATGATTAGACAAGTTCATGCAACACATGCTGTCAAAATCTTCACAACCATGTGTAGGAACGAGATAAGGACTCAGCAAAACAAGTCGATTCAATGTGAATCACGCTAAAGCCATTTATTACAGAAACAAGTCTCCTTATATATGCAACTATATTCTAATCACGCGTCCACGCTCCAAGCATGGATTCGCTAAATGAGTATCGTGGGCTGTCCATGCGCTGGAGTCTCACTGATGATACGTCTGATGATTCACGCCACGCCAGGACCCTGGTGACTGAGGAACGCCCCTCTCTCTCACAGCAGATTCTGTTCTCAGCTTCTCTAAGAGGCCTTGAGATTCCTTTGAGCCTGACTAATTCAGCAACAAATCTTTATCTATCAAAACCCCTCCACACTTCCCCCTTTCTGTTCTTGAATTAGTCAGGCCCCATCAACCGCACGGTGCATCATTTTTGAAATATACTGCAACACAGAACACGTGATTAACAACATAATTACAATTACATATAATGCAGTTAAACCTTACTTACTAAGATCAAACAACTACCTGCCTATTCTTAAAACCTTAATTCTACTATGACAACCTTATTAACACACTATTTTAATAGATTCAAAATAACCAGACAAGTTAATACAATATTTTCTCTTAACCTCCTAAATATCTATAACTGCGCAGTTTATAGAGTAATATACTTAATACCATCAGCATATACTAATAATTGAATTAATATCTTAAAAATTATCTTAACCTATTTAAAAGATCAATAGCTTAACCTTAATATCCCTTCTAAAACTTTATCAGTTGCTAAACTTAGATTACTATGGTAGGGATATCTCATAATTTTACCTTATCTATGCATTGACTATCTGATCATAATATCACCCTTTTGGATCTCCTGCTGATTGTTCAAATTGCCATTCTCCACAGAAGGTACACCACCTGCTTGCTAATAGGCTTCTAGACCACCAGGTCTGTGATCATCTATAACACTGAATTAGGATCCATGGTTTACATCTGAAACAGTCCTCACAACTTATCTCTCTCCTGTCCATCTGCATCCGTTGAATCTTTGTTGAATCCACTTCAATCCTCAGCCTGTAATGACACAAACATAACCTTTTCCCCAGGTTATCAATTGATGTGGCCTTTTTCATTGACTAGTAATTTGACCATAACTAATGTAGGTTCTTTCTGATTTAGCATGGTTTTGGGTCATACTTGCAAAGTATTTCATCCCATGCAATGCTTTTGACAATTGGTTTTGTGGTGTTTCCCCTACTTCCCCCCCCTTTTTTAAAAACAAACAAACAAACAAACAAACAAACAAAAAAGGTTCAGAACCAGATACGTGTGTTAGATCTTGACTACGTACTCAAAGTCACAAATCAAATTTAGAGGTTCTTCCTTAAAAAGCTTTAAGTAATGTAAAGCTGTGCCAAGTTCTGTTAATTGGGTTGAACCTTCAATAATTTTGACAGAATGATGCCAATTGTTATCTTCACACCAAACCACTACAGCTTTATGAGACTTCCCAGAACCATCAACAAAAACTTTGCAAGAATGTAGGATCAGACCAAATACAAGTATGGTCTGTGAACTGATGTTAAAGACTTGCAGGTTCTGCAGCAATTTACATTTAGGCATGCCGACAGCTGTGCTGTTAAGAAAACCAGCTAGTGCAATTTACAAAGACATAGATTACAAATAAAAAATCAAAATTCAATTTCACAAATGGTACATAAATGACAAAAGGATCATGGCCTATTAAGACTTAAATTCATTCCCTGCATTTTCTTGATCAGAGTGGCAATTGGTATATCAGTCTGTTGTCATTCTCATCATACTGTCCCACAATAGCCACAGGTTGTTTCATAGACAGATCTGCAAGTCCAATCGAATGCAGTCAGCCTGTAAAGTTGTCATAAATTCATTCCTCAAAGTTTCCAACTCCATTTTGGCTGTCATATTTATTGGATATTGTTTTCCCTTACCGGATCAAAGTCCTGTTTCAGATCTATCAGTGTAGTATTTGCTTTATGGAAACATTGGCTGTTAATACTAGCGGAAATACAGCATTTCAAATTTCCTTGGAGATTTCTCACTTGCAGCAAGCAGATCTGCACCATCCCAGCAGCTTCTTGTAGGCCATGCAACTAAACAGAATTCTCAGAAAACTTTATTTGAGCTTACAATTTACTTAACAAATCTTAACCTAAGAGAGGTATAGGACTTTCTGTCAACTATAAGAATTAATGTATTAAAACTTTGTTCCAAATTTGGCATTCTATTGGTCTCAAAATATGGCCTTTCTTTCATTCTCTCCCATGACCTCAAAAACTAGCATGGTGAATTTACTAAGAAGTCTCTTACAACTAATTACCACAGAATAAGTCTATCAACAAATTTTTGGTTTAATTTTCCAGTTTCATTAGAACTATGGGTCTGCTAAGAATGCCTTTAAACTTCACCCTCGGACTGCTCCATTCAGTGTTACATCGCTGCAGTGGGGGGAAGAGAGAACCCCCCTTTCACTGCTTTAAAAGCGGGCAGCCAGGTTTTTCCAGTTGTTTTTTCTTTCTTTGCAGTGTAGATATAACCAAGGTCACGCAGCTGGCATAATGGCTGGTACGAAGTAGGAGGCTCTGGGAAACTTCTCAGTTACAATGAGCTGCACACAGGCCTGGGATATTTAGCTCTTTTGTTTTCCCATTTCATTCCAGGCATAATACACTTCATATGCAATTTCAAGTAGCTCAGCCATAGTTACATTCCTTAGTTCCATTTATCCTTTTACAATTTAGAGATGTCAAAAAACATTATAAACCAGTATAGCAAACATAAATCCATCATTCTATTTTCCTAGATCTAAATCAGTTAATATTCTAGCAACTTTTAAATACAACCTCTTCCAAATTCACATCTATCATAGCATTTTAACAATTTAAATGCTTTTCTAACAATATAAGCAATTACTCTAATGTATAAGGATGAATCCTAAGGGGGAGCAAGGTGGAATTTTAGCAGTGGAACCGGTTCCCATTTTGTAATTATCTCCCCAAACAAGATTCTTTTGGTACCAAATATGAATATGCAAATTAAAATACTGAGCTCAGATGTGAAAACCAAATACCCAGTTCATATATGCAGATGGATCACAGTCACACTAATTTGAGAAAATGTCTCAATTTTTGCATTGCACCTTTGGACCGCTTACTGCTCAGCCAATCGGCACCCGCCCCCCGCCGCCGCAGTTTTTTTTTTTTTTTTTTTTTTTAGTGTCTCATCTGGTGCACTACAGCTGTTATACCAAAACCAGGATTCTTTACATGGTGTGCATATGGAAAAGCCAAATCCACCACACCGAGATGAGACACAGCCTGTCACAGAGTTGCGCAAGTCTGAATGCTGGAATAAAGGTAGCATGCTGGAGAGAAAAATAACAGCTACTACACGCAAAATTTTACCATCACATTCATGCAGTAAAGAACTAAATTACTCATGATCTTCTGAATTATCACAAAATGCACATTTTGAGTCAACGGATTCTCATGATTTAACAGACTGTGAACTTATCGTACCATATAGCACAGACCTACCAAAATTGCAACATGCTTAAACAGATACCCACAAAGAAAACAGGTTAATAATGAAAGCATCTTGCAGACTTTAACAAGTTTTCTGACCTGTGTGTTATCAGTTAACTCTCTCTCAGCTTGTTGAAGTTCAAATTGTTCCGCCTGTAAAACTGTCTGAAATGATTTAATGATTTCTTGTAGAGATTTGTTTTGTCCTCCTCTTCTGCCCTCAAAAACAACATTAATCGCAACAAGATTCTATCCTCCGGACACTTTTCCCAGTCATTTAACTTATACAGCAGCCAACGCTGATTTCAATATTTAACAAGAAATTCCGAGTGCTTTCCTAAGTTGTAAAACACCTCCCAATACTGATTTTTTAGGAACACAACTGAAAACAATTATTCCTGACCCCATCTTGCAAATAAAAACCTTGAGAAGGGGGAGGGCGGGAGGGGGAGCGGGGGGGGGGGGTGTGGCACAAGGCTGCTTGCAACTAGTAAAACAACTAACTCACATTCCGGACAAGCTGATTGATTTTCAGAGAGGCAATACACAGGAGCACATAATATGTACTGTAAAACTTGCAAATAACATGTTGATAGCAAACATTAGCATTCTCTACTGCTAATCTCAACACTAGTGCTTCCTTAGCTTCTAAGTTTTCGACCTGCTTACTGATGGCCTCTTGAAGGTGGTCAATAAATTGCATGTAATTCTCATTGGGACCCTGATTAATAGTTGCAAATGATTTGGCTGCTTTGTTGGTTTCAGACACCTTTCTCATAGCTTGATATGCAAGATCTGTTGACTGCCTCAGGATTTCAGAAACTTATCGTGTCTGCAGTTGTGGTGTGTCAACTAGTGTCTCTTCCAGGAGTTGTGGGATACCTGCCCCTTTCAATGAATCCCCTTTCCCGTCACGATCAGCATGACCGCGTTGCCGACTGTTGGATTCACTCGCTAATAGCTGATCTGATCTTTCACATAGTTCTGTTGCTCAGCTCCTATCCGGCAACTGCTTTTCCTCCGGCGTAGGAGTTAAAGGGGTAGAAGGCGGTAAAGGAGGACAGGAATCAGTAAAAGGACTGATATTACACTTATTTATGAATTTAGCATTCTCAGCTTTCACCAGTTCTTTTGACAAATTATCTGACTCCAGTTCCTTGAACTGCTTAGTCTCTTCATGGTCGTCTGATGGTATGGGGGCCCATCTGCCGAGTGATTTTCCTCCCCCTGCCCCAGACTGCTGTATCATCGGGGGTGCCGACAGGGGTTGGAGTGGGGAGGGGGTCAAAAGACACGATCCGGGTAAACTTCACAGTCATTTTTAGGTTTGTTATCAGGCTGCAACGCTAGAAAAATTCTGGCAATGGCGGCCCGCTCAGCCTTAAAGTCTTTTAAGGTGGAAATTATGAGCTCCCATATAGTCGCTAATGATTTAATTTCTTTATCATCTCCATTGCTGACCTTATTCCACAACCTCCGCCCTTTATCGTCCCAAAGTTAACGTTTAAAAGCCTTCTTTTTTTCTCTTGGGTAGCCATTAATCCTATACCGAATTAATAGTCTACATATATTACTTTCTTCCTATTTAAGTCCTCTCATAGAGAGAATAGGCAGGAGGAGTTTAACTATGGCTTCTTCCTCAGAGGATATATTTTGCCCCATAACTTCACTCTTCCCTCCTCCCGCTCCCAGCCGCTCACCCTTTACGGTGACTTCTTCAAAAAAATGCGGAACGTCCGTACACCTCCGCCCGGTCTTCAGTCCAGCTGATCCGCCTCCGGCTGGGCCGCTCCAGGCTTTTCCCCGACCTCGATGGTACGCCGTTCAGAGTATCACGTCGGGGTCACCATTTGTAGGAACGAGATAAGGACTCAGTAAAACAAGTCGATTCAATGTGAATCACGCTAAAGCCATTTATTACAGAAACAAGTCTCCTTATATACATAACTATATTCTAACCACGCGTCCATGCTCCAAGCATGGATTCACTAAATGAGTGTCGTGGGCTGTCCATGCGCTGGAGTCTCACTGATGATACGTCCGATGATTCACGCCGCGCCAGGACCCCGGTGACTGAGGAACGCCCCTCTCTCTCACAGCAGATTCTGTTCTCAGCTTCTCTAAGAGGCCTTGAGATTCCTTTGAGCCTGACTAATTCAGCAACAAATCTTTATCTATCAAAACCCCTCCACAACCATGTCCTTGCGCTAACAACAAAAAATCTATGGCAGCAGGATTTTGAAGCGTAGCATGTCTAATTGAATCAACATCTGCTAAAAGCCCAGACAATGCTAAGGAGGTGGCGTTAGTCTGTTTTGCTAACCAACATCCTAATTTGTTAAGCATATTCAAAGTGTTTGCTGCTGCAACTCTGGGCGCAAAAATGGAGGCCAATACAGTTTCATCCGTTCCCCAAAATTCTATATTATCCTTACAATCTTCGTCAAAGGCGTGAATACTTATTTTTTCTCTTTTATGCATTCAAATGGTTGATGTGTTTGGAGATAATAAGGTTAACCTCCCTAAAGAACATGGCCCTCCTTTTATGTGGGAAGGAATCCCTTGCCAGGCTCTATCGCCACAAATTTATTATTTATTTATTTACGGCGCCGGACACACGGGGAATCATTTCACCTAATACGTGTGTAAATTTACAGTAGCTGTGAGCTTTTTGGTTAAATGCAGTAAAGTGTTACATATTCATGAAAGTTTTAGGAACGCCTATACATATTCATAACCTGTCCCCGAGAAGGCGGTTCTTATTACAATGAGTTCCAGGAGACCATTTCCATAGTCTCCACCTCCGGCTCCTGCTGGTTGCAGCTGTGCAGTGATCGTGAACCCGGGTCTCCTTCTCTGTACATGGTCACCTTTGGTCCAGTGTGATGACTTGGTTAGGACTCAGACTGCTGAGTTGGTTAAAACTGGCGTATCTCCTGTCCTGTGCCCAAGTTTCTGTTATCTAGTTCACTCAAAGATGCACCAAGGATGCACCCAAAGATTATTATCTTTGCAAGGCATCAGCAAACTCCTGTTTCTCATACAATAAGTTACACAAACCTAAGCAAGGCTATGTGGGTTAAAGGGTTAGCTCTCTGTTGGCTTTTTAAGTCTAGTGATGTGGGGTAAGGGTTAGTTCTCTAAGTGTCAAATGTTAGTTCTTTAAGTGTTAATTAGTTAACTGTCAATTCCCTGTATCAAGATGATCAGAGAGGCTACCTTACGTTGTCCCAAAGGGTTGGGACTTGTCAATTATGGATCACTCCCACTTGCAATAAAATATGGTTGAACCCTGTGTTCTGTCAAATACAAAAATTGTCTAAACTGTAAGAATAATTGTTCGTTGTCTATATGTTTTAAATATGACCTCTCAATCCTTGTTACTACTCCGACAATATACATCGAATCTGATATAACATTAAGCGCTTCATCAGGCCATAACTTAAAAGCTTCAATAACTACTTGTAATTCTACCACTTGGGGTGATCCTTTACATGACACAACATGATGATGCCATTTTTGTTGCAAATACCATACTGTCCTGGTTTTGTTAAAAACAAGTTTCTCTTTTACTGATTTTGCCTGTCAGCTAAAGCCTTCATATTAGCTGCATTTTCCTGGAGAACCAGATACATGTTTTGGTAAAACTAGCAATGGAATGCAAACTTATTGATAAGCACGGATGGACATCTTGTGAGAGGGGCAACGAGAAACTGGTGACCAAGAAACTGACCAACTGTGTATAACATTCCATTCACGTGAATACTTCATATAAAAGTGGGAGATCACAAGGATCTCATCCCTTTGCCCTTTTCCTTTTCCCTTCTGCTTATGGCCAACATTAGGAGAGGACCTTGCTAGTCGTCCCTGCAAACTGAGGCCTAGTGAGAGACTGAATCCAGCTCCGGTTGGCTGCGGAGTCCAATCCAGGACTTCGGGTGCCAGCTCTGCAGTTGCTGAGACTTTCAAGATTGGTTTTGTATATTTTGTATATTTTCTCTATTCTTATTAGTAGCATTAGTAAAACATTGTTAATTTTTCCAACTCTCTTTTCTCTGTCCTTCTTTTCCTCCCTATCCCCTGTCCTTAGTGGGAAGGGGGGAGAGGGAGGGGAAAAAGGGGGAAGTGGTGGGGGGGAGGAGGTTAACAATACATGTGCCAGGGTTTTTGTTGTCACCCCGCAATCTAAACCCTCGACACATACTATTGCTGCTTTTCCCATTTTCCCAGAACCATCAGTAAAGACTGTTAAACCTTGTACTGGTCATTGTTGGCATAAGCGCTGTTTCTCAATTTTCACATTGTACAAAAATGTAAACATCTTGTGTGGTGGAAAATGCACATGGAGAGAGCCATGGTAGCCTGCTAAAGCTATCTGAAGTGCCATGCTGTTTTGTTGGCACCATGTTAAATATTTGTGAGTCAGTGGTAAAATGATGTTTCGAGGCTCTAAGCCCAATAGATCAACTATGTGCTGCCTTCCCTTCATGACTAATTATGCAAACATTTCCACTTGTGTTAGAATAGACTTGGTTGCTTGAAATGCCAAAAACACCCATTCTAGAATTTTTAAAGTATCTGATGAAGTCTCAACCCACTGTCCAATTATTGCTACTGGTTGAAGTTCTTGATTACATACATATAAATAGATAGGACACAGTCTGTCATATCTATGACACTGCTGTTGACTAACAGTGCAGCTAATTTGCTCTAAAGCAGCTTTTGCTTCGGGTGACCATTGGCGTGGAGCATTAATATCTGAATCTCCTTTCAACAACTGGAACAAAGGAGCTAGAATTTGATTATCAATGCGACAAGTGTTTCGGATCCAGTTAATATTTCCCAACAATTTCTTCACATCATTCAATGTCTTGATAGAGATATCAAGTTTTAGTTGCTGTGGTTCAACTGTTGTGTAATTTTCCATCCTAAATATTTCCATGGTGGCTCTGATTGTATTTTTCCTAGGGCAATAACAAGCCCGAATCGTTCTAGTTCCTTTGCAACCACAGGTAAAATTGATTTCAGTTCTAATTCTGGTTTTCCTGCAAACAAAATGTCATCCATGTAATGATATATCAAAATTTCAGGATTATTTTTTCTAATTTTTTGTTAAGCTTGCACCACATACTGCTGAAACATAGTAGGTGAAATTTTCATCCCCTGCGGTAGTACTGCCTAATGATATCTTTTCATAGGTTCTTGTTTGTTTACTGTTGGAATGGAAAAAGCAAACCTTGGAGCATCCTGTGAATGTAAGGATATTGTGAAAAAACAATCTTTTAGATCAATTATAATAATATTCCAGTTTTTTTGCAAGATGGTTGGCGAGGGCATCCCAGTTTGTAAGGGACCCATATCTTCGATAACTTCATTGATTTTGCACAAGTCATGTAACAATCACCATTTGCCACTCTTTTTTGGGATTACAAACACTGGAGTATTCCAAGGACTGGTAGAAGGAACTATGTGGCCTTGTTGCAGTTGTTCCTCTACCAGTGTTTGCAGAATTGTGACCTTCTGTTTTGTCAAAGGCCGTTGATCCACCCAAACTGGAGTGTCTGTTCTCCACTTCAGTTTGAGTGTAGGTCACTGATCAATGGCCATTATGCTAAATTTTTCAGAGTTGACAAAACAAATTGCACTGACTTAAAACATCACGTCCTAAAAAGTTCATTGAAATGTTTGTGACAAATGGTCAAACATGGCAATTAAAACCATCACTAGCCATCACTTGGATTAGCATGGTTCTTTGTTGAGATTGTGACACACCCCCCACCCCAATAAGGCCGCTGGAGGGAATTTGGACAGGCCATATTGATGGCCAATCTTTTGCCGAAAACACTGTCACATCAGCTCCTGTATCCAGCAGTACAGACAATTGTACTGTCTTTGGTGTAGCCGTAGGGTGCATTAGTGTAACATTCAGCACGGGTTTTTTGACAGTAATATTCGTCGCCCAATAAATTTCTGGTGGCCTGGTCGAACCAAAGCCTCTGTCCTTGCGATCGATGTTTTCAGTATTCAGGATATGAGCTTTGAATAGTACTAATTGTGCAATTCGACTCCCTCTTGGAATGAACACCGGTGGCGTTGGAGTCCAGGCCATTGCTTGAATATTTCCCTCAAAGTCTGCATCGATAACTCCAGGTAAAAGAAAAACTCCAGACACAGTCGTACTTGATCTGCCCAATAGGAGAGCACTCAAGCCATTTCCCAAGGGACCTTTAACGTTCAAGGGTATTCTTCGTACCCTCTGATCCCACAAAGTAGTATCTTCTATTGAGGTGACATCCACTTTGGCACTCCCTCTGGTCTTGACGGTGAGACTGCCCATGCTGTAGGGTCAGAATGGTGGAGCGATTGTTGCCTTGGAGCATTCAATAACGGCATTTATGCTGACGCGTGGTTCTGCCTTGTGCTCTGATTTCCATTTCCTGACCTTCCACCATTAGATCGAGTAAGCAGTGGGGTTCCATCCTTTTTGAATCTGGATCTACATTGGTTAGCATAGTGGCATCCTTTCTGACATCTAGGACAAATTCCCGGTACTGTTGGCCCCCCTTGAGCTCTTGTAGCTTGGAAGTCCTCTCTTCGATTTGAACACTGGCAGCTCAGGTGTCCATCATCGCCGCAAGGAAAACACTTTTTTGGCTTGGTAAGTCGCAACGCGGTGGTGAAGGCACTGGCAAGTGCCTCGGTATGATAAGTAATGGACCCCACTCTATTGCATGATTCAATCATTTACACCAAATTCGTATTTACTGGCAATGAAGTTAAAATCTTTTTGCAGTCAACATTGTCATTCTCCATGGCTAATTTAAGCACTAAAGCTTCCTTCGCTTCCTTATTGTCTAGTTGTTTATCCAAAGCGTCTCTCAGACGGTCTATGAATTGCATGTATGGCTCATTTGGACCTTGAATTATCTTTGTGAAAGATTTTTCCACTTTGCCAGATTAAAGAATTTTTATCATAGCTTGGTAAGCAAGCTGAGCTGAACAATGCAGAATGCTGGTGTGCAGCCTTGCTTGTACTCTAGGATCTGCAAACTGCCCTTGTCCTGGGAGCTGTGGCAAACCCGCTCCAAAGCAAGGGTCCTCCTCCCACTGTTCTAAATTCTCAAGTGCAGCAACAGTACACAGTTTGCCCCACTCTTGCTCCCACAATAATTTCTGTGTGGCCGTGTGAGAGATTGCAATTCCCCCTCCTCTGCAGCACGGCACTTCTCCCTCTTCCTCTGCTATTTGAGGCTAACAGCTTCTTTTGTCTGGCCCAGAGCACCCTGGCTCCTGGGACATTAGAAGAAGGGAGTGCAAAGGCACACTGGGCCGCGCCCAGTGTGGGGGATGTTTGAGGGCTTCAGGGGCACCCACACTCAGTGTGGGGGGTGCAGAGAAGCTTATACAATGCCTACAGTCAGGTCTGATCAGATAACAAAACGGGACTCTCGTCGAGACTCCGCCCATTGCCGCGGGTCTCTTGGAGCACGAGCTTAGCCACTGCCGCCAGGAGAGCCCCCCTCCCCGGGATGGAGACTCCGCTTGCCTCGCCGCCACAGGTGTAAGTAAAACTTCTCGCAGGATTGCGAGTATATTTTCTTTCCGTGCACATTTGCACAAGTACTTTATTTCCTCGCACAATCACGAGTGGCCGCCGAGAGCCCCTCGCACAATCGCGAGTATATTTTCCTCCCGTGCCTCCACATAAGCACGTGTAGGATTCCGTGCACATTTGCACGTGTGAAATAACTCTCGCAGGACTGCGAGCGTATTATAAATTTACTCTCGCGGAATCGCGAGTGCACACTTTCCGTACTCACTGCGAGTACGTGTATCTCTATAAAATAATCCCACACCGTGCATAGGCAAGTGTGTACTCCTCCGGGACTCGGGGACGGCTCCGGCATTGTTTTGGTGAAGCCACGTGCATGCACTCTGTGGACCTCCTGTTGTATTAGTGGCTGCCCCTCTCAATAATTTCCTCCACTGATATCCGAACCTGTATTTAAGTCACATTTGGAGTGCTAAAACCCTGCGCCTCGCTGGTCTAATAAAAGTTGTTTTTGGACCTTGTGGTCCCTAAAATTGACCTGTGGGTTGCTTCTGTGACATTTCTGGCGTAGTCGTGCAGGATATCAGAGATGGAGGAATTATTTGGAGGGTTGAGTAATATCTCTGCAGTAATCTGGGGTCTTGTAGTTATAGGGTCTGCGGTGTGTGCCAGCTTGAGTGTTTACTTAAAGGTAACACAGGATCTGTGTAAACTTAAGGACCGAATGGAGGAAAACCTTTCGCGGGAGAGTGAACGATTTGACTCTTTAAGGCAGGACTTTTCGTGGCAAAACAAACAGTTTGACTCTTTAAAGAAAAACCCCTCGTGGCAAAATGAGCAGTCCGAGATTGTTAAGCAGGACCTCTCGCGACAAAGCGAATGGTTTGACTCTTTAAAGGAGGACTTTTCGCGGCAAAGCAAACAGTTTGATTCTTTAAAGCAAAGCCTTTCGTGGCAGAGTGAGCAGTCTGACTTTCTTAAGCAGGACTTTGCGCAGCAGAGCAAAAAGTTTGACTCTTTGAAACAAAACCTTTTGCGGCAAAGCGAACAGTTTGAGTCTTTAATACAGGACTTTTCGCGGCAAAGCATACGGTCAGATTATTTAGAACAGAGGTTTGGCTTGTTAGAACAGAAACTTGGCTTTTTGGAACAGAAACTTGAGTTTTTGTTATTTAATATAAGAGCCGCCTCTAGTGTCTCCCCCATTCAGGCATGCGCCTCGGCCCCCCCGCTTCTCGACAAAGGTACTGATTCTGAAAACAGTGTTGATGTGTGGGGGGTAGAAACAAAGGACGTGCGTCCTCTTATTAGAACTGAGACACATACGGATGGACGAGGCAGAAATCCACGCACGGCTACCCATAGCACGCCATATTCAGGACTGGAGCTAGGGGATTTACAAACTAGATTCTCACGGAAGCCGGGCGAAACAGAGACTGAATATCTTTGGCGCGTTTCGCTTACTGGGGGTGACAGAATATTATTGAGTACGGATGAGGCCACAGGTTTCTGGGGCCCAGGGGTATTTTTAAGTGATGGTCCAGACGGTGATCAGTCCATTACATCTCGTGTCGCTTACTGGGCTGGTGGTATAGACCCCAGGGAACGTGGGGAGCCAGTGGCAATTGTTATAAAAGGTTTATCAGATCTTGCCGAGGGAGTTCAAAAGGCGGCTTGTATACAAGCAATGTATGAAAGAGGCCGGCAGTCCCCCCCTATGGCGGCGCCGGTGGATCCGGTCCACCTTCGGCTGCTTATTAAAGGACTACCGGATGCCTTAAAAATATATGTCCAGTCCCTTAAGGAAAAAATTCAGGGGGCTATTGATCGTAATAAGCAAAATCCCCGAAGTCCTCCTGAACATGTATTAACCTGGGCGGAAATTTTACACAATGTGGTTACACATGGGCGCGAGATGGGGTGGGTAGACCCGAGCGGCAGCCCGTGTAGAAGCCGGACGGTCCGGAAGATGAGCCGAGCCGAGCCTCTTCAGGGACCGCCCCCCACTAGGCCGCCCCCCCCGTCACAGAAACCGGAGCGTTTTTCAAATCAGAGTAGCAGCTTGCAGCGGGGCGACCTGTGGCGCCGCGCAGCCGCTTTGGGAGTGCCCCGAACACTGCTACATAAGCTTTCCACTGAGCATTTACAGGAGCTAGTGGAATATATAGAGGGAAGATCAGAGAACCAAGAGGAGGCACCGGTAACCGCCCCCCTCCTTGAGGACAAGCGAAACACTAACCCGTTCGTATCCTCACAAAGGGAGTCAAAAAACTAGTAAAAGCGGATGGGAACCGGGACCGCCCCACCCGCTCTGTATTCTCTTGCCAATGGTCCAGTGATAAAAAACCATACATACATATCCCCGTTGGTCCAAGGCGGATAAGTGTGAGATTTCTAATTGACACGGGCGCACAAATCAGTGTTTTGAACAGGCGGCAAGCTGACAAACTTGGGATTAAACCATCAAGGAAAGCCATCAATATAGTGGGGGTAACGGGTGTAGCAGAGAGGTGTCCTTTAGCTCGAACCCACCTTTTGCTGCCTGGGGAAAAGCGGACAACGGCTGTGGAAGTTGCCCTGAGCCCTTATAAGGCAAACATATTGGGATTTGATATTTTGGCAGGTAGACGATGGTGCTTACCTAATGGGGAGATTTGGAGCTTTGGAAGTCACAGAGCAGAGGTAGCCCGCATTAGAATATTGCCATTTACCTCTGCACCCTTGCAGCCCGAAAGAACCACTGACATTAGGATTTTGCAACTTGCTCCTGCTCCACCCACATCTACAATAACCTGTACCCCACGATACCCCCTGCCAAATGCAGCAAAACGGGGCACTACGGAGGTTATTAATGATCTTGAAGAAAGACAAACAATTAGCCGCGGTGTCCAGACGGCCCCCTCCCCGTACCGGCAACTCGGGCGGTCCGGCATAGCAAAGCCCCACCCCGCGAGTGCCGGCTGCTGCCCCGGGACTGGCGGCGCAAGACGGAGCAGCCTGAGAGAGCTGCTAGAAACACATGTCCAGTACGGACATAACCCGAGAAACGGAGGCAAACCTCCCCCCGTAAAACGTGTAGGATTCCGTGCACATTTGCACGTGTGAAATAACTCTCGCAGGACTGCGAGCGTATTATAAATTTACTCTCGCACCCACAACCCTGTGGGTTGCTTCTGTGACAGGCCGTTAAGATCATGGCTGCAAGCTGTCTGCAGTCAAAAGGTGTTAGCAACTGTGCTGTAAAAATGTTTGCCAATAGTGATTGGGAGAATGGTGCAGTCAAGTCCCAAGATATAACTGTTCTGCGCAGCTCTTTTATCAAGTCCCATTGAAATGAAGTCCATTCATTTGGCCCCTGATCACGCACTATCAAAGGAAAAGCTAATGCAGCATCATCGCCCCCCACTTCTCATTGTAAACAACCGTCATCAGCTCCGCGAATCAAAATAATGCTCTGAATGTAACGGCGCAGCACTAGGGATGATGGGGTCCTTTTTTGCTACAGGGTTGGTGTGGAGGGGTTGCTGTTAGATGGAGATTTGTTACTGAACCAGCCAGGAATTTCAAGGCTGGGAACAGGACCTGCCGTGGGAGAGAAGCAACTCCGAAATAACAAGGCCCCAACGTGGTATAAATCAACGGACCTATAAGCAGTGAGACTTTGGCGCGTGGACAGCTCGTGAACATAGATGATATCCAATTAGCGAATGCATGCTTGGAGCGTGGACACGTGATCAGAGAATAAGGAGGCTTGTTTCTGTAATAAATGGCTTTGCGTGATTCACATTGAATCGGAATGCTGAGTCCTTTATTCACTCCAACAAATGGTGACCCCGACGTGACGCTCTGAACGGCGTATCACTACGATTGGGGAAAAGCCTGGAGTGGCCCAGACGGAGGCGGATCAGCTGGACTGAGAACTGGGCAGAGGCGTACGGACGTTCCGCAGACAAATTTCTCGAAAAAATCACTGGAAAAGGTGAGTGGCTGGGGCAGGAGGAGGGAAGAGTGAAGCTCCTCCTGATATTCTCTCTGTGAGGACTTAAATGTTAAGAAAGTAACATATGTAGACTGTTTGGTGTAGAACTAACGGCTACATGACAGAAACCGAGAAGGTTTTTAAACTTGAACTTTGGGATGATATAGGGCAGAAATTATGGGATAAGGTCAGCAGTGGAGATAAAGAAGCTAAATCGTTAGCAACTACATGGAAGGTTACAATTACCACCTTAAAAGATCTTAAGGCTGAACGGTCTGCTGCTGCCCGAGTTTTTGCAGCTTTGCAGCCTGATAAGTATCCTGAAAGTCACTGTGAATTTTACCCGGTTCGTGTCTTTGATACTCTCCCTACTCCATCCCCTGTTGTGCCTTCAGCGCCCCCGTTGGCTCAGCAGTCTGGGACGGGGGGAGGAAAAATGCCGAGCAGGTGGCCTCCTACTCAATTACCCAACCCTGATGAGAATAGCAAGTCCAAAGAATTGGAGTCAGACAACTTGCCCAAGAAACCTGTGAAAGCTGAGAATGCTAAAGTCATAAACAAGTGTACTATCAGTCCTTTTACCAATTTGTATCTGCCTTTACCGCCTTTTAATCCTCCAACTTCCACGAGAGAGCAGAAGGAGTCACCAGATAAGAACTGGGCAAAAGAACTGTGTGAAGGATTAGATAAGCTAATAGCGAGTGAATCCAGCAGTCGGCAATGCGGTCATGATGATCGTGATGGGAATGTGCCTGGGGACTGAGGTTATATAAATAATTATGATGCTGGAAAACATTGGCGAGAATGTACACTGTTCTGATTCCCCCTGTTACTAATGATTCTCCAGCACCATTCAAGTCTGTGTTATCTGATGACTCGGATGAGGATGAGGGTCTGCAGCATTTTTTTTTGAAAAGTTAACAGGAAAAAGAGTATGTGTACATGTTGCCCCAAGATCAGATAAAAACCATGAAAGACTCAAGCAAAATTAGACCTATGCAACGTAACAGCTATAGATCATTTAGGATGGAACGATGGGGACTCGTTGAAAGGGGCAGGTATCCCACAACTCTTGGAACAGACACTAATTGACACACCACAATTACAGGCGCTATTAGTTTCTGAAATCCTGAGGCAGTCAACAGACCTCGCATATTAAGCTATGATAAAGGTGCCTGAAACCAACAAAGCAGCCAAATCTTCTATAACTACTATCAGGGTCCCAGTGAGAATTACATGCAATTTATTGACCATCTTCAAGAGGCCATCAATAAGCAGGTTGAAAACTTAGAAGTTAAGGAAGCACTGGTGTTGAAATTGGCAGTAGAGAATGCTAATGTTTGCTATCAACATGTTATCTGTGAGTTTTACAGTACATATTATGTGCTCCTGTGTATTGCCTCTCTGAAAATCAAGCAGCTTGTCAGGAATGCGAGTTAATTGTTTTACTAGTTGTTTTTAAGTGCGCCGTAAAACCTTTTCCCCATTTTTCCAACTCACACTGCAAGCAGCCCTGTGCTTTCCCCCCTCCCTCCCTCTTCTCATGGTTTTTACTGATGAGATGGAGTCAGAAATTACTGTTTTCAGTCGTGTTCCTAAGTAATCAGTATTGGGAGGTGTTTTAGAACACAGGAAAGCACTTGGAAATAGGAGAAAATATTGAAATTAGTGTTGGCTGCTGTATAAGTTTAAATGATAGGGAAAAGTGTCCGGAGAATAGAATCTTGAAGTATAACACATTGTTGCAATTAATGTTGTTTTTAAGGTGAGAAGAGCAGGACAAAAATAAATCTCTACAAGAGATCATTAAATCATTTCAGACAGTTTTACAGACGGAACAATTTGAACTTCAACAAGCTGAGAGAGTTAACTGATAACACATAGGTCAGAAAACTTGCTGAAGTCTGCAAGATGCTTTCCTTATTAACCTCTTTTCTTTGTGGGTATCTGTTTAAGCATGTTGCAATTTTGGTAGGTCTTTGTTATATGGTATGATAAGTCCACAGACTGTTAAATCATGAGAATCCGTTGACTCAAAATGTGCGTTTTGTGATAATACAGAAGACCACGAGTAATTTAGTTCTTTACTGCATTAATGTGATGGTAAAATTTTTGTGTGTAGTATCTGTTATTTTTCTTTCTAGCATGCTAGCTTTATTCCGGTATCCAGACTTGCACAACTCTGCGATAGGCTGTGTCTCATCTCAGTGTGCTGGATTTGGCTTTTTTGTATGCACACCATGTAAAGAATCCTGGTTTGGGGATAGCAGTTGTAGCGCACCAGATGAGACACTAAAAAAAAAACAAAAAAAAAAACTTGCCTTGCCCAGACCAGCTTGCTGGGGCGGCGGGGGGGCAGGTGCTGATGGGGCTCCAGCGCTCAGTGACCTGTTTTGTCAGGGAGACCCAGAGGTACCTCCACCTGGTTGAGTAGTAAGCAGCCCAAAGGTGCAATGCAGAAATTGAGATATTGTCTTAAATTAGTGTAACTGTGATCCATCTGCATATTTGAACTTGGTATTTGGTTTTTATATCTGAGCTCAGTATTTTAATTTGCATATATATATATTTGGCACCAAAAGAATTTTGTTTGGGGAGATAATTACAAAATGGGAACCGGTTCCACTGCTAAAATTCCACCTTGCTCCCCCTTAGGATGCATCCTTATAAATTAGAGTAATTGCTTATATTGTTATCTAGTAATTTTGAGACCAGAAATGAATTTAAGTTGTTAAAGTTTGATTCACACTGAATTTATGTGTGTGTTGGAGGTATGGGAACTAAAACTAAATGCGATGATAGATGTGAATTTGGAAGAGGTTGTATTTAAAAGTTGCTAGAATATTAACTGATTTGGATCTAGGAAAACAGAATAATAGATTTACGTTTATGATACTGTTTTTTAACATCTGTAAATTGTAAAAGGTAAGTGGAGCTAAGGAATGTAACTATTGCTGAGCTACTTGAAATTGTATATAAAGTGTATTATGGTTGGAATGAAATGGGAAAACAAAAGAGCAAAATATCCCAGGCCTGTGTGAAGCTGCAAGATAAATTCAGTTCATTGTAACTGAGGAGTTTTCCAGAGCCTCCTACTTTGTACCAGCGATTACACCAGCCGCGTGTCCTTGGCTATATCTAAACTGCAGCAAGAAGAGAAAGTTAAAAAAAAAAAAAAGGAAAATCCTGGCTGCCCGCATTCAAGGTGGTGAAAGGGGGGTTTTCTCTCCCCCCCACTGCAGCGACGTTGCAATACTGAATGGAGCAGTCTTAGGGTGAAATTTAAAGGCATCCCTAGCAGATACGTAGTTCTAATGAAACTCGAAAATTAAACCAAAAATTTGTTAATAGACTTTCTGTGGTAAGTAGTTGTAAAATTCACCCTGAGATCATGGGAAAGAAAGAAAGAAAGACCATTTTTATTTTTTGAGTCCAATGGAATGCCAAATTTTGAAAAATGTTTTACCATATGAATTCTTGTATTTGCCAGAAAGCCCTATACCTCTCTTGGGTCAAGATTTATTAAGTAAATTGTAAGCTCAAATAACGTTTTCTGAGAATTCTGTATAGTTGCATGTCCTACAAGAATCTGTGTGGATGGTGCAGATCTGCTTGCTGCAAGTGAGAAATTTCCAAGGAAATTTCAAATGCTGTATTTCCACTACTATTAACAGCCAATGTTTCAATAAAGCTAACACTTCACTGATAGAACTGAAACAGGACTTTGATCCGGTAAGGGAAAACAATACCCAATAAATATGACAACCAAGATGGACTTAAAGACTTTGATGAATAAATTTCTGAGAACCTTGCAAGCTAACTGCATTCGATTGGACTTGCAGATTTGTCTATGAAACAACCTGTGGCTATTGTGGGACAGTATGATGAGAATGCTAACAGACTGATATACCAATTGCCACTCTGATCAAGAAAATGCGGGGAATGAATTTAAGTCTTAATAGGCCATGATCCTTTTGTCATATATGTACCATTTGTGAAATTCAATTTTGATTTTTTATTAGTAATCTATGTCTTTGTAAATTGCACTAGCTGGTTTTCTTAACAGCACAGCTGTCGGCATGCCTAAATGTAAATTGCTGCAGAACCTGCAAGTCTTTAACATCAGTTCACAGACCATACTTGTATTTGGTCTGATCCTACATTCTTGCAAAGTTTTTGTTGATGATTCTGGGAAGTCTTATAAAGCTGTAGTGGTCTGGCATGAAGATAACAATTGGCATCATTCTGTCAAAATTATTGAAGGTTCAACCCAATTAGCAGAACTTGGTGCAGCTTTACATTACTTAGAGCTTTTTAAGGAGGAACCTCTAAATTTGATTTGTGATTTTGAGTACGTAGTCAAGATCCAACGCACGTATCTGATTCCGAACTTTTTTTTTAAAAGAAAAAAAAAAGGGGGGGAAGTAGGGGAAACACCACAAAACCAGTTGTCAAAAGCACTGTATGTTATGAAACACTTTGCAAGTATAACCCAAAACCATGCTAAATCAGAAAGAACCTGCATTAGTTACTGTCAGATCACTAGTTAATGGTAAATGGAAAAGGCCACATCAATTGATAACCTGAGGAAAAGGTTATGTTTGTGTCATTACAGGCCAAGGATTGAAGTGGATTCCTGCAAACTGGGCCAAGCCATGGCTGAATAAAGACAACAAAGATTCAATGAATGCAGATGGACAGGAGGGAGATAAGTTGTGAGGACTGTTTCAGACGTAAACCATGAATCCTAATTCAGTGTTATAGATGCTCACAGACCTGGTGATCTAGAAGCCTATTAGCAAGCAGGTGGTGTACCTTCTGTGGAGAATGGCAATTTGAACAAACAGCAGGAGAGCCAAAAGGGCGATATTACACTTAATCAATGCAAAAATGAGGTAAAATTATGAGACATTCCTACCATAGGACCTACTGCACTCTTTCTCACTGATCTAGCAGCTGGTAAAGCTTTAGAAGACATATCAAAGTTCAACTATTGTTCTTTTAAATAGGTTAATTTAACTCTTGAAATACTAATAATAGATGTTGATGGTATTAGACATGTTACTCTACAAAATCACGCAGTTATAAATGTTCTACTTTTAACATTAGGATTATAGTTGTGCTGTATTAACTTGTTTGATTATTCTAAATCTATTAATAAGTGCTTTAGACAAGCTAGAACCGTACATTAATAAGATTGCCGTAGTAAAGTTAAGGTTTGACATACAGCTTATAAGTTTTGGAATAAGTGGGTAGTTGTTTGATCATATTAAATAAGGCTTAATTGCATTATATGTAACTGTATTTATTGCGTTAATCATGTGCTGTATATCGCAGTGTATTTCAAAGATGATTCAGCGCACCGTAAATGGGGCCCGGCTGGTTCAAGAAGAAAAAAGGGGGAATTGTGGAGGGGTTGCTGTTAGATGGAGATTTGTTACTGAACCAGACAGGAATTTCAAGGCTGGGAACAGGACCTGCCATGGGAGAGAAGCAACTCCGAAATAACAAGGCCTCAACGTGGTGTAAATCAGCGGACCTACCAGCAGTGAGACTTCAGCGCGTGGACAGCTCGTGAACATAGATGATATCCAATTAGCAAATGCATGATTGGAGTGTGGACGCGTGATCAGAGAATAGTTGCATATATAGGGAGGCTCGTTTCTGTAATAAATGGCTTTGCATGATTCACATTGAATCGGAATGCTGAGTCCTTTATTCACTCCAACAGGTTGGTATTAAAAGGTGGCAATAAAGGTTTAGAAATTGCCACGCCAGGTATAGTCACATTTAAGTCTGTTAGGTCTTGCTCAAAATTTTCTTCAGTTATATTGACTTTCCTCTGCACTCTTTTCTCAGTCTTTGCTGACATCTACAGGGGAGCTCAAAGACTGTCTCGCTGCTCCCGCTACTTTCTTTTCTGCTTTTATAGCTTTAAGAGTCTCTGTTACTAAGTGCCATGTCATTATTTCTTTTGCTGTAAGATCACCTTTGGAAGCAGCTTCCCAAATTGTAGTCCCTGCGTGCTCCCAAGTCTTTAGATCAAAGACTTCAATTCCTGATGACGAAGCACCATTTACTTTAAGCCATTTTAGCATTAGCTTAACAGTGTACTCTTCACATTTTATACCCTGCTTTTGTAAAAGTTGCAATAATAGTTTCACTATAGCTTCTTCTTCTACAAACAAATTAGATCCCATATTTCACTATCCAGCCACTCACCTGTATTTGTGATATGGTGATTACCCAGGTACATTTCTCTTTCTCTTCTCTTTCTCTTCTGTTTCTTTGTTTCTCAATCAGTCTGGCTGTTGAGCTGATCATTTGGCTGGAGTCTCTCCAGACGCTCGCTTCAGCGCTTTTTTGACCCTATCACGTCAGGGTCACCATTTGAGGGATTGAAGGCACGGACTCCCAGTGCAGGTGAACCAAGAGACGTTTTATTTTGGCAAGGCACTTACATTTATAGTTAGTAGCTGTTGTACACGCATTTAACTTTCTGTTTTAATTGGCTTATGCCAGCTGTTCATGCACTTAAAGTTATCTTACGATTGGTTTACTTAATCTTGCACGCGCTCTGGCAGTTTGGCTAACACATTGCTAATATCTTTTCCTGTTCTAAAACATTCTGGTTTCTTATTCTATTTTAGTCAAGGTCGTTCCAGTAACTCAAGGTAACTATCTGTAAGATATTCCATACCTCCCGACTGAACCCCACACAGTGACTGTAGGTATGTACACCCCCCCAATCAAAGGACAGGGAAGGCAGGGCCCCCTGGTCGGCAGACAGGGCCTTTAGCCAATGAAATGCCTCAGCTGAGAGAAATTTCTGGATCATTGATCATATATGACCACAGATCAGATTTCGACCTAAGGTTATAAATGGAGCACATCCTGTAAGTTCACTCTGCTGGTTCAAGTTAGTTTATTGACTGCTGAGATATATGTTTTTGCTTATCTACTACAGAAGCAGATTCTGGTCCTGAAGAAAGTACTGATTGGCAGCTTTGTTAGCACCATTTAATACAATGTTGTTTGTATGTTGCAGAAAATTCAGACATCAGTATAAGATGGGTGTACTAGCACTCATCACAAGTTCTGTTGCAAAAAATATTATGGCTATTGATTTCAGTTAAAGTTATATATATGGTGTATGTAAGCAGGACTTGCACCTTCTGTCGTCTGACCTGAAAGTGGTATATTACGTGAGGCCTGATGTCAGAAATGTAAATTACATCATGGCTTTTCTTCCTTCAAGGTTGTACCACTGGAGTCAGATCTTGAAGTTGTTTCTGTTATTTATTGCAAACCATCCAAACTGATGCTGTTCAAAAAGTCCAAACTCCCCCCAAAAAAACAAAAATCAAACCCAACCAAAAATACCCCACAAAAAAACCAAAACCCCAACAACCAAAAAATCCCCCCCTCAACACACCACCCAACCTCCCCAACAACAGAAATCCCCTGTTGTGGTTTAACCCGAGCTAGCAATACAAGCACAATAGCTGCTCGCTCACCCCCTCCCCCACCCCCCCCAATAGGGGAGAGAATCAAAAGGGAAGGGAGAAACTTGGATTGAGATAAACACAGTTTAATAAAATAACAAAATACTAATACACTACTAGTAAATATATATAAAATAGAAACAAAAGATACTCAAGGCAATTCCTCATGAACATGCTGAGCAGTCAGCCCTAGGAAACAGCCTGGTCCCAGTAGCTGATCCCAAAGAGAGAGAAGAGAGAGGAAAAAAGGCAGAAAAGCCCAGATGCCTCTGCAAAATGGCAACAGGCTGGGCTAAACTTCCCTACCAAAACTTCCCAGCTACCCCCAGAGAGAGAGAAAAGAACCAGAGAGATTGGTAGAGCCAAAACTGGAAGTTCCCCACTCCCCAGTTCTCCTTAAATAATTAGCATGATGCTAATGGGATGGAATACTCTCATTGATCAGTCTGGATGTCAGTCAAACTCTGCCCCATTCATGCCCCCCCTTGCTCTATGCCTCACACCTGTAAGCAAGGCACTCAGAATGTCCCTGGCTCTCAGATCCCCTCAACAAGCAACAAAAAAAAAATCTCAGAAGAAACACCCCCATGACATATCTCCTATCAACAGAGAAAGCATTAATGTAGTTTTTGTATATAACTTTTCTATATAATATTGTCGAGGGTTAAGATTGCGGGGTGACAATAAAACCCTGGCAGATGTATTGTTAACCCCCTCTTTCCCCCCCCCCCGCCACTTCCCCCTCCCTCTCCCCCCTTTTCACTAAGGAGAGGCGATTGGGAGGAAAAGAAGCACAGAGTGAAGAGAGTTGGAAAAAATTAAAGATGTTTTACTAATGCTACTAATAAGAATAGAGAAAATAATACAAAATATACAAAACCAATCTTGAAAGTCTCAGCAACTGCAGAGCCGGCACCTGAAGTCCTGGATTAGACTCTGCAGCCAATCGGAGCTGGATTCAGTCTCTCACTAGGCCTCAGTTCGCAGGGATGACTAGCAAGGTCCTCTTCTAATGTCGACCATAAGCAGAAGGGAAAAGGGCAAAAGGGAAAAGCAAACGAGATCCTCGTGATCTCCCACTTTTATATGAAGTATTCACGTGAATGGAATGTTATACCCAGTTGGTCAGTTTCTTGCTCTCTTTCTTCTCGTCGCCCCTCTCGCGAGATGTCCATCCGTGCTTATCAATAAGTTTGCATTCCATTGCTAGGTTTACCAAAACATGTGTCTGGTTCTCCAGGAAAATGCAGTTAATATGAAGGCTTTAGCTGACAGGCAAATTCACTGAAAGAGATACTTGTTTTTAACAAAACCAGGACAAATATATAAATCTCTATTGAGATTCCATGTCAGGTGACATCTTTCTGTGTCTCGAGATTCACTTGAAGGAGTTGGACTGAAAATTAGCAGAAAACTGGCTTTGAATTGCAAAACCTATCCTTCAGAGATATTTTAGTATGTGAACTCTTGCCTTTTGGACTTGGGCAAGCCTTCCAGTCTCACTCAGAAAGGGGGGAATTTCAACAATTATACAGATCTACAGTAGAGGTTCTAACTTTCTTTTGTTTGGTGTCTGATAGTAAAGATGTGTTTGCATAATAAAGAGCATTCTCTGACTGGATCAAATTTTTTTCTTTTTGGATGAAACAGGATCAAAGGTAGCAGATCTATGCTGTTATGAACACACTGTTTCATCTTATTCCTGGTAAACTAAACAGGGAGAGGTTTGTAAAAGCAAATCATCAGGATCAGATTGAAGTTATTTATTAAGCTAATAGTACTGCAAGTCTATCTGCCTGGACAGCAGCACAAGCAATTTATCAAGGCGAGACAGTCAACCTGTCAAATTCTTACCAGTGATGAATGCATATTATAAAGTTCTCTAACCTTTTGTGGCAGATGCACACTCCCCTATCTCCCCCTCCCTTCCTTCTATATGGAAGGTGCAGACACATCTCCCCCCCATCTCCTGCAATGGGGTTAACAGCTTCTTTTGTTTGACCCCAGACCCCATTGGCCAGGGTCGTTAAGAGAGGAGGAGGGGGCGAAGAGGCGCCAAGGAGCCGCAGGGCGCCCACAGCCAGAGTAGGGGTGCAGAAAAGCTTCTGGAATGCCCACAGTCAGATCTGACAAGGCTATATAAACGGGATCCCCACTGAGGTTTGGCGCCAGTTGTGCAGACCTCTTGGAGCGCAGGTCAAATGCTGCGGCCGAGAGCCCTCCCCCTTAGGCAGGATGGCTGCCTAAGGTAATCTCCTGGGACCGGGATTCCCCCACCGAACCACGTGGGTGAGTGATACAATTTTCTTTAATAATTCCTCGCAGGATCGCGGGTGCTTATTCCATGCTTAAATATAAGCACGTGTATTTTCTTTAATAATTCCTTGCCAGATTCAGGCAAGTGTATACTTTTCCCGGAATCAGGGATGGCTCTGGCATTGTTTTTGGTGAGACACATGTATGCACACTGTGGATCTCCATTGTTACTATTTGCTGCACCTCAATAATTACCTCGACTGATACTCGAACCTGTATTTATGTCACTATTGGAGAGCTAAAACCCCGTCTTCCACCGGTTAACCTGCTGCACCTTCTTTATCAAGTAAAAGCTTGTTTTGGACCCTGTTGTCCATCTAAACTAACTTCAGGGTGCCTCCATGACACCTTTTCTCCCCACCACCTTTTTTTCATGCTTTTTCTTTGGAAGATCATCCTTTAAGTAGGAGAAAGTAGAGTTTATTTTAAAGTGAGTTATTTAAGACTTTGTCTTTGTCTTTGAGTACTTTGACTCAGGGAGAATAATATGAAAAATATTTTTTCATATGTAACACTAAACCTGTGCAAAACCCTTAATCTTGCATTCATTTGCTCACTCCACATTTGTTATGGGGAAAGGGGGTAGGTCTCAAACAGTTTCATATTTCTTTTTTCCTGAAACAACTAAGTCACTTAACCCCTTTGTCACCATTTAGATTGGGCAACAATAAACAGAGTGACAGATGCTCTCTATTAATCCCTGCCCTCCCCACCATTGAAAGGGAAAAGAAAAAAAAGGAAGAGACACAAGTTGGAAAATTAAAAGCACCTTACTAATAATACTAGTGATAAGAGAAATAATGCAAAATATACAAAACCAATACTGAATTTCCTGGATGATCACAGAATTGTATGCCACAGGGGCTGGCGTTGCGCCAGTGGACTCAGCAGTAGATGGTAACTGGATTCAGGAATGCACAGACTGGAATCGGGATCAGGATTGCAGGCAGGGTCCTCTTCAGAAGTTGGCCATGAAGAAAGTGAGCTGAGAATAAAAAGTGTTTCTTAAAAGTGAATGGCTGGCAATTTAGTTGCATAGCAGGGGAAATTTTTAGACATTTATTGAGCAGCAGTATAAACACAATTAAAACTTCCTTCAAGATAAAGATTCTATTGTTAATATGCATATACATTTTTAAGCTCTCACCTCAGGAACCACAGAAAAAACTCTCAAATGCTTTTGGAGTCTCGATATTTTCCCTTTAGTTTGGGATCTTTTTTTCAGCTGTAGACATCTTGACGATGTTTTAATTGCTGATATTTGGATATCTTTTGGCTATTTTTAGTAGACCACAGCTGAGCCCAAACCGCAGCTAGGATCTCTGCTTAATAAGATAGAAGATGTAAGGACTATTTAAAAATATTTACTTATCAACAAAGTATATCTCGTTTTGAGGTAATTCCAAGTATTCCTAGTAATTCCTAGAATTTTACATAGTTCCATACACTGCAACTGACATTTTTGGAATTTTCCAGTGTTATTGTTAAGAGACAAGTCCAGTTTGTTTTGAAAGAGGGAGTATGTGACTCTTCTTGAAATACTTGCCTGCACATTCTTCAACCCGAGCAATTGGGCATCCTGCTTCCTGTTGTAAACTGGCTTACAGATTATTTTGCTAATGAAAGATGAGGTAGTTGTAGAGACTTATTTGTTACTTTGCTATGTTGGAACCAACTAGATTTGCCACTTTTTATACCAGCAGAGGATAATCTAGATAAGTAGGATGTGCATGAGTACAGGTTTATTTTTAACAGAAATAAAAAGTCTTAAAGCACTCTTTTTGTCTTAGCAATGCTTGAGTATTACTAGTTCTGATCACTGCTGATCCTTGGATTATTAGGTTGGTGTCATGTCCCGCCCAGAGGTATGGGTGGGGGCAGAGGTGAATCAGGTTCCTAGGCCCCCTTGGTTGGAAAAGAGTATACACAATACTATTTAAGGTCCATAAACAAAAGGCTTTTATTTTGCAGCTTGGCCTAATTGGCAAATGATTTTGTGGCAGAAGGTTTTACCTTATTTTAGGTTCAATTGGTTGTGGTTTAACAAAATACTAATATGCTACTAGTAAATATATATATATAAAATAGAAATAAGTGTTGGGGATTGGCTCAAGGAGCATGGACATGAGTCCACCAAGCAACTGTACGAGCAGAGCCCATTTTAGTTGACATAAGTAGGCCTTAGTTAGCTTGTCTATTAGGCCGTGGGAAAGGGGGGAACGGAAAAGTACTAACTAAGGCAGGGTCAGGATATCCTTGAAGAGATAAGAGTCAGAAGAATGCGGGATGCGCATAGCTAGCTAAACCCAAGTAGGTGGAGTAAGTAAATGTAACCTTTTAGTGCTTAGCCTATTAGATAGAGACAAGTATGCATAATTATGGTATTTGGTATAAATGCACGCTATCTCGGGCAATAAAGTTGAAGTATGCTTTATCACTCATATTGGGTCAGCCGCATTTCTTCCTCCGTCCGCTCGGGTCTGGAACTCTGATGGGACTTTTCTCTGCAAATAAGATACTCAAGGCAATTCCTCACGAACTCTGTCCACAACTGAGCAGCCAGTCCCAGCAAGAAGCACCCAGTCCCCAACAGTGAAAAAAGAGGAAAAAAGCAGAAAGGCTCGGAAGCCCCTGCAAAATGGCAAAAGCTGGATTAAACGTCCTGCACCAAAAACTCCCCTGGCTCTGACAAAAAGAGTGAAGAGAAAGAGCCTGAGAAGCCAGAGAGCCAAAGCGGAAGAGAGCGACTCCTTAAATATGGTGCATGACACTAATGGGATGGAATACCCTTATTGATCAATCTCGATGTCAGTCCAGCTCTGTCCCCCTATCTCAATGCCTCACACCTGTTGGCAGAGCACTCAGAATGTCCTTGGCTCTCAGACCAGAGCAATTAAAAACATTAGCTCTGTGCTGGGATGTTATCTGCTTGCTCTCAAACGAAGTCCAAATAATGAGCATGCTAGCTATGAAAAAGAAAGGTTTCTAACTGCATGAAGGAAATTAACCTATTTTCAGTCAAACTAGCACATTGGCAAACATAAAAAGTTTTTGGCACATGTGGGGCTGTAAATCTTACATTACTATATTACTTATAAAAAGCAAAAGAATAGAAGTATAGGAAAGAAAGAAAAGAGAGAGAGGGAGGTATCACCATCCTTATGGTTTCACTTTGTATAGTCTTTTACTCCTCCAGATTGCCTGCTTGCATAATCTTTGGTCTTTTGCGCAGGCGTCACTGGGGGGTGATTGTGAAAGATGGAAAAGTCCTGAAGGGTCTCGAGCAGTCAGGGGTCTTCTCCCTTAGTGTCATGCTGGGTCTATCAGAAGACAGGGTTGTGTGCCCTTCAACACGTCCCCCACATCCTGTGTCAGCCAACTGGCCTTTGTCTGTGGCATGTTAGGTGGTTGTTGATATCTAAATCGCAATTCACCTTATCCTGAATGTCCAAATCCTACTTCCAAGGGATGTCCCATCTCCCGCAGCTGGATGAACTGGTTTTGCCACAATGTTTGAGACATTATCCTTTTCAGTCTCTGACAGTTGGTGCAAAGGAACTGCAGTTCTTGCATTGTTGAAATTTGCTGTTTGATATGGGAATACATTCTTAAATAAATGTGGTTATGTTATACATAATTTTAATGCATTTTCTCACTTGATTTTTTTTGCTACTGACATTAATTGCTGCTTACTTTATATTTATTTTAGACTATGGAAATGATGTTAGACAAAAAGCAAATTTGAGCAATTTTCTTATTCGAGTTCAAAGTGGGTCATAAAGCAGCGGAGACAACTTGCAACACTAACAATGCATTTGGCCCAGAAACTGCTAACGAACGTATAGTGCAGTGGTGGCTCAAGAGGTTTAGCAAAGGAGATGAGAGCCTTGAAGATGAGGAGCATAGTGGTCAGCTATCAGAAGTCGACAATGACCAATTGAGAGCAATCATCAAAGCTGATCCACTTACAACTACAGTTGCTGAAGAACTCAGTGTTGACCATTCTACAGTCATTAGGCATTCGAAGCAAACTGGAAAGCTGAAAAAGCTTGATAATTGGATGCCTCATGAGCTGATCAAAAATAAAAAAAAATTGTCATTTTGAAGTGTAGTCTTCTCTTATTCTGCGATACAACAACAAACCATTTCTTGATCAGATGGTGACGTGAAAAGAAAAGTGGATTGTATATGACAACTGGCAACAAGCAGCTCAGTGGTTCAACCAAGAAGAACCTCCAAAGCAATCCCCAAAGCCAAACTTGCACCAAAAAATTTTGTGGTCACTGTTTGGTGGTCTGCTGCCAATCTGATCCACTACAGCTTTCTGAATCCTAGCGAAACCATTACATCTGAGAAGTATGCTCAGCAAATCAATGTGATGCACTGAAAACTGCAATGCCCACAGCCAGCACTGGTCAACAGAAAGGGCCCAGTTCTTCTCCATGACAACACCCAACTGCATGTTGCACAAGCACCGATTCGAAAGTGGCTATCAAGTTTTGCCTCATCTGCCATATTCACCTAACCTCTTGCCAACCGACTACCACTTCTTCAAATATCTCGACAACTTTTTGCAGAGAAAATGCTTCCACAACCAGCAGGATGCAGAAAATGCTTTCCAAGAGTTTGTTGAATCCCGAAGCACGGATTTTTATGTTACAGGAACAAACAAACTTATTTCTCATTGGCAAAAATGTGTTGATTGTAATGGTTCCTATTTTGATTAATAAAGATGTGTTTGAGCCTAGTTATAATGATTTAAAATTGACAGTCCAAAACTGCAATTACTTTTGTACCAACCTAATAGCTTAAAAGTGAGTGCCTGATAGCATCTGTTTCTGGTATGATAAAGGTATGATGCAGAATGAAAATATATGAAAAAAAAATGTTCAAAAAAAGTTGAGTATTCTGACCCTGCAGATAACCTTTACTGTTGGTGTGATATGGATATTACCTTCAGCTTGAAATGTTATGATTTGCTTACAAGTCATGACTGTGGAAACCTGACATTATGTTGTAAAGTGAAAAGAAAATTCTGCTCCCAACTAAAACAAAACCTAATTTCTCTATGGTTCAGTCTTTGTCTATCCTGAGGTTTCAGCTGTAGTAGAGTAAGTTCAAAGAAAGGCTTTACGAGTGACTAATATTTCACAGTTCTGGAGTGAGGGAGAAAGGGAAGGCTTATTGTGAGCTGGCTATTTTTTAATTGCGGAGTACCAAGTTCAGCTATCTGCACTTCTCTCAAAAGGCATGGGGATATCCTGAAAAAACAGTGGGTGGCACTGTTTTACCTTCTACTGAAGAAAAAGTGGAATGGGCTTTATTCTGCTTTTTTGTCAATGACTGGCAAAGCTGACTCATCATAATGTATGCAATTTTCTATAGCAATCTTTCATCTTGTACTCATCTCTTCAGGGTGATTAATGCTTTTGTATAATGATAAAGCTAAAAGATAGCCCTTTTTCTTTAAAGATTGTATAGCTACTAAATGTTTAAAAGTAGAAAACTTAGAAGATGCAGCATTCATATTCGTGAACTCTGCTAAGCAGAAACTTCTTGTGATTCTACTACTTTCAATCTCATGGGAGCAGCGTTCTTCAGCATTCTGTTTTGTTAAGTTTGCTGTTTAAAAGAAACAAAGAAAGGCAATTTAAAGAACACAGGATGAAAACCTCCAAGTTCAGACCCTTTTTCCTGTATTAATTTCTGCTGTTGGAGCATATCACAAGGGAACATAATTAGGAATCGAAAAATAAGATTTGGTTTTATATAATGAGGCAAATATTTTCTTTAGTACTGAACTATTTTGCTTAAAATTGTATCACCTTCAAGTGGGTGACAGATCTACCTGGACTTAGGCAAAGCATTAGACACTGTCCCACACAACATCCTTGTCTCTAAAATGGAGAGACATGAATTTGATGGATGGACCACTCAGTGGATAAGGAATTGGCTGGATGGTTGCACTCAAAGAGTTGCAGTCAAAGGCTCGATGCCCAAGTGGAGAACAGTGACGAGTGGCATTCCTCAGGAGTCCATACTGGGACCAACACAGTTTAACATCTTTGTCAGCGACATGGACTGTGGAATTGAGTGTACCCTCAGCCAGTTTGCTGACAATACCAAGCTGTGTGGTGTGGTCAACATGCTGGAGGGAAGGGATGCCATCCAGGGGGACCTTGACAGGCTAAAGAGCTGGATCCATGTGAACCTCATGAAGTTCAACAAGGCCAAGTACAAGGTCCTGCACCTGGGTCTGGGCAGTCCCAAGCTCAAATACAGACTGGGTGGAGAATGGATTGAGAGCAGCCCAGAGGAGAAGGACTTGGGGCTATTGGTTGGTGAGAAGCTCAACGTGACCTGGCAATGGGTGTTTGCAGCCCAGAAAGCCAACTGTATCCTAGGCTGCATCAAAAGAAACATGACCAGCATGACCTCTACTCTGCTCTTGTGAGACCCCACCTGGATTACTGCATTCAGCTCTGAGACCCCCAACATGAGAGGGACATGGACCCATTGGAGCAAGTCCAGAGGAGGTCACAAAGATCAGAGGGCTGGAGCACCTCTCCTATGAAAACAGGCTGAGAGAGGTGGGGTTCTTCAACCTGGAAAAGAGAAGGCTGCAGGGAGGCCTTATAAGAGCCTTCCAGTACTTAAAGGGGGCCTGTAAGAAAGCTAGAGAAGGACGTTTACAAAGGCATGTAGGGATAATGTCATGGTACATTTGGTGATGGACTCGTGATGGCTCGTTTACCTTGATCTCAAATTAAGGTGACCAAAATGCCAAGGGGTTATTAATTCAATCAAAGTGTAACTTCTTTATTTTGCCCGTAAAGGGGCATGCAATAGAAAAATGGAAAAAAAAGGAAAGAAAAGAAAAAAAAAAGGGGGAAAGAAGATTAGCTACCACCATGGATCCAAAGGCGTCCCTATGGTCCCAGGTCCCGAACAGCGTCCTGCCAGTCCTCCGTCATGATCCATGATCCTTTGGTGGGGAAATCTCTACGATGTTCAGTCAGGAGCCATCTTTTATGCTTCTTCATTTCGCTTGCCAGAACTTGTCTGCGCCTGCACTGCCTCACGTTCAGGGGTCTCTTACTTGTCTGCTAGGGGACCTCAAGACCCTCTGTGAGCCTCTGCGCATGCTCCTCTTCGTTGGCCTTAGTAACAGGGAGGAGGTGGAGGCAAGATTGGCTGAGGCAGCAGGTGAAATCCATCTTCTGGACAGCAGCTATTGTTACCTGTAGTCCCAGGTCGGAGAGTCCCTGTACAACGCAGTTCTTTTTCTCAGTCCTCTCTCCAAGCCCCTGTACAATTCTCTCTCTCTCCAAGTCCCTGATGGCGATGTTCAGGAAAATACTGTTCTTCGGACCGACTCTTTGTCGAGGGTGTCACGAAAGCACCCCGAGGTTAGTTTAAGGGACAACAGGGTCCAAAACAACTTCTATTAAACTGGTGAGAAACAGGGTTTTAGCACTCCAAAAGCAACTTAAATACAGGTTCAGATATCAGTTGAGGAAAATTATTAAGGGGCAGCAACTAATACAACAGGCGGTTCACAGAGTGCATGCACGTGACTTCACCAAAACAATGCCGGAGCCATCTCTGAGTCCGGGAGGAGTACACACTTGCCTGAACACGGTGCGGGATTATTTTAAAGAGATACACGTACTCATAGTGGGTACGGAAAGTTAGTACACTCGCGATTGTGCGAGGGTAAATTTATAACACACTCGCAATCCTGCGAGGGTTAACACGTGCAAATGTGCACGGAATATTACACGTGCTTATGTGGAAGCACAGGAGGAAAATACACTCGCGATTGTGCGAGGAAATAATTTATACACGTGCTTGTATTGAGCATGGAAAGTTACGCATGCAAATGTGTACGGAAAGTTACACGTGCTTGTATTAAGCACAGAAAGTACGTGTGCAAATGTGCACGGAAAGTTACACCTGCTTATGTGGAAGCACGGGAGGAAAATACACCTGCGAATATGCGAGGATTAATTTAACACGTGTTCATATTGAGCATGGAAAGTTACACGTGCATATGTGCACAGAAAGTATAAATACACTCACAATCCTGCGAGGGTTAAGTTTTAGTCACACACATGGCGGCAATTATAAATTAATCCTCACAGAATCGCGAGTGTACACTTTCTACATATCATGCAGCCGAGGTTACATGGAGTAAATGGATTGCACTGATCACACAACGAGCTCGAATTGAAAATCCCAATCGCCCAGGGATCTTAGAAGTGATTACAGACTGGCCAGAAAGTAAGGACTTTGGGATGTCTCCAGATGAGGAGGAAGTAACACGTGCTGAAGAAGCACCACCATATAGTACTCTTTCTGAGACTGAAAAGCAGTATGCACTGTTCACAGATGGATCCTGTCATCTTGTAGGAAAACATCGAAGGTGGAAAGCTGCTGTGTGGAGTGCCACATGACAAGTTACAGAAGCCACTGAAGGACAATGTGAATCTAGTCAATTTGCAGAAGTGAAAGCCATCCAGCTGTCTTTGGACATTGCTGAACGAGAGAAGTGGCCAGTACTTTATCTCTATAGTGACTCATGGATGGTAGCAAATGCCTTGTGGGGGTGGCTACAGCTATGGAAGAAAAACAACTGGCAGCGCAGACGTAAAACCATTTGGGCTGCCACACTGTGGCAAGACATTGCTGCTCGGCTAGAGAGCCTGCCTGTGAAAGTTTGTCATGTAGATGCTCATGTGCCTAAAAGTCGAGCCACTGAGGAACATTTAAACAACCAACAAGCAGATCAAGCTGCTAAGATTAAAGTAGTTGAGGTGGACTTGGATTGGCAACATAAAGGTGAACACTTCCTAGCTCGGTGGGCCCATGATGCTTCAGGGCATCAAGGTAGAGATGCAACATATAAATGGGCTCGCGATCGAGGGGTGGATTTAACTATGGACACTATTTCACAGGTTATTCATGAATGTGAAACTCGCGCCAAAATCAAACAAGCGAAACGATTAAAACCTGTATGGTATGGGGGGGCGATGGTTAAAGTATAAGTATGGAGAAGCTTGGCAGATCGATTATATCACACTTCAACAAACACGTCAAAGTAAGCGTTATGTACTTACAATGGTGGAAGCAACCACTGGATGGTTGGAAACATATGCCATATCTCATGCTACAGCCCAAAATACTATCTTGGGCCTTGAAAAGCAAGTCCTTTAGAGACACGGTACGCCAGAAATAATTGAATCAGATAATGGTACTCATTTCAGAAACAGTATTATAGACAATTGGGCCAAAGAACATGGTATTGAGTGGGTATATCATATTCCATATCATGCACCAGGCTCTGGGAAAATTGAAAGGTACAATGGTTTGTTAAAAACTACACTAAAGGCACTTGGTAGTGGAACCTTTAAAAACTGGGATTCACATTTATCAAAAGCCACTCGGTTGGTCAATACTAGAGGATCAACCAATCGAGCCGGGCCTGCCCAATGAGAAATTCTACGTACTGTGGAAGGAGATAAAGTCCCTGTAGTACACATGAAAAATATGTTGGGAAAGGCACTCTGGGTTACCCCTGCCTCAGGCAAAGGCGAGCCCATTCGTGGGACTGTTTTTGCCCAGGGACCTGGCAGCACCTGGTGGGTGATGCTTGAGGATGGAGAAATTTGGTGTGTACCTCAAGAGTATTTGATTCTAGGTGAAAATCACAGTATCACAGTATCACAGTATGTTTGGGATTAGAAGGGACCTCAAAAGATCATCTAGTCCAATCCCCCTGCTGGAGCAGGAATGCCTAGGTGAGGTCGCACAGGAACATGTCCAGGCGGGTTTTGAATATCTCCAGCGAAGGAGACTCCACAGCCCCTCTGGGCAGCCTCTTGCAGTGCTCTGGCACCCTCACTGAGAAGTTTTTTCTCAAATTTAAGTGGAACCTCTTGTGTTCCAGCTTGATCCCATTACCTCTTGTCCTATCTTTGTTTGCCACCAAGAAGAGCCTGGCTCCATCCTCGTGGCACTCACCCTTTATATATTTATAAACATTAATAAAATCACCCCTCAGTCTCCTCTTCTCCAAACTAAAGAGACCCAGCTCCCTCAGCCTTTCTTCATAAGGGAGGTGCTACACTCCCTTAATCGTCTTTGTTGCCCTACGTTGGACTCTCTCCAGCAGTTCCCTGTCCTTCTTGAACTGAGGGGCCCAGAACTGGACACAATATTCCAGATGTGGTCTCACCAGGGCGGAGTAGAGGGGAAGGAGGACCTCTCTCGATCTACTAACCACCCCTCTTGTAATACACCCCAGGATGCCATTGGCCTTCCTGGCCACAAGGGCACAGTGCTGGCTCATGGTCATCCTGTTGTCCACCAGGACCCCCATGTCCGTTTCCCCTACGCTGTTCTCTAATAGGTCATTCCCCAACTTATACTGGAACCTGGGGTTGTTCCTACCCAGATGCAATACTCTACACTTGCCCCTCTTATATTTCATTAAATTTTTTCCTGCCCAACTCTCCAGCCTGTCCAGGTCTCGCTGGATGGTGGCACAGCCTTCTGGCGTGTCAGCCACTCCTCCCACCTTGGTGTCATCAGCAAACTTGCTGATAGTACACTCTATTCCCTCATCTAAATCGTTAATGAATATATTGAATAATATAGGCCCCAGTACTGACCCCTGAGGCACTCCACTAGATACTGGCCTCCAACTAGACTCCGCACCATTGACTACCACTCTTTGGCTTCTCTCCTTAAGCCAGTTTGCAACCCACCTCACTACTCTATTGTCCAGACCACACCTCCTCAACTTAGCTGTGAGGATGCTGTGGGAGACTGTGTCAAAGGCTTTACTGAAGTCAAGGTAGACCACATCCACCGCTCTGCCATCATCCATCCACCCTGTTACATTCTCATTAAAGGCTATGAGGTTGGTCAAGCATGACTTACCCTTGGTAAAGCCATGCTGACTGCCCGTAATAACCCTCTTATCCTTGATATGCCTTGAGATGGCACCAAGGATAAGCTGTTCCATTACTTTCCCAGGGACAGAAGTGAGGCTGAGGCTGACTGGTCTATAATTACCCGGGTCCTCCTTCTTGCCCTTTTTGAAGACTGGAGTGACATTTGCTTTCCTCCAGTCCTCGGGCACCTCGCCTGTTTCCCAAGACTTGGCAAAGATGATGGAGAGTGGTCCAGCAATGACTTCAGCCAGCTCCCTCAGCACCCGCGGATGCATCCCATCTGGACCCATGGATTTATGGATGTCCAGACTATTTAATTGCTCCCTAACCCAGTCCTCATTGACTACAGCAAACTCCTCCATTGACCTGGCTTCATCCGGGGTCTCAGGGGTACAGGGCTCCCCAGGACAGCCTCCGGCAGAGTAGACAGAGACAAAGAAGGCATTCAGTAATTCTGCCTGCTCTGTATCTTCTGCCACCAGGGCACCCACCCCATTCATCAGTGGGCCTACATTGCCTCTGGTATTAGTTTTATCTGCAATGTATTTGAAAAAGTTCTTTTTGCTGTCCTTGACCCCTCTCGCCAGCTGTAATTCTAAGGAGGCCTTGGCTATCCTACCTGCCTTCCTGCATCCTCTAACAGCAGCCTTATATTCCTCCCAAGTGGCCAGCCCCTGCTTCCATGACCTGTAAACTCTCCTCTTCTGCTTGAGCACACCCAACAGATCCCTATTCAACCACGCAGGCCTCCTGGCTCCCTTCCTTGACTTCCTACATCTGGGAATGCTCTGATCCTGAGCGTGGAAGAGGCAATCTCTGAATGCAATCCAGCTATCTTGGGCCCCTTTGCCTTCAAGCAGTCTTGCCCATGGGATTTCCCCCAGCAATTGCTTGAAAAGGCCAAAGTTAGCCCTGCTAAAGTCCAGGGTTGCAATTCTACTTGCTATTCTGTTCCTGCCACACAAGATGCTGAACTCCACCATCTCGTGGTCACTGCAACCCAGGCAGCCCTCAACCTTTACTGCTTTGACCAGACCCTCCTTGTTAGTGAGGATGAGATCCAGCAGTGCACCTCTCCTAGTCGGCTCCTCCACCATCTGCATGAGGAAGTTATCATCAATGCACTGGAGGAACCTCCTGGACTGTGGCTGGCTGGCTGAATGGTCCTTCCAGCAAACATCAGGGAAGTTAAAATCGCCCACAACAACCAGGGCCTGTGACTGTGGGGCCACTCTCAGCTGCCCGTAGAAGGCCTCATCAACTTCCTCAGCCTGATCTGGTGGCCTGTAATAGATGCCCACAACAGTGTCACCCCTGCCAGCCTGCCCCTTGATCCTGACCCATACACTCTCAACTCGCTCGTCATCCGATCCTGGGCAGAATTTAGTGCATTGTAGTTGCTCTCTCACATAGAGAGCAACTCCACCACCACGCAAATATTCTATACTATACTGCTTGATGTGAACTGACATACTAACAGTGTTTAATAAGTGTCTTTCAGATCAAGAAAGTGATGATGAAACCAGAGCTAGCTTCTTCGAGTGGCGCCTGACAACTTCTTCAAAGTTGATTGCTTTAACCCACAAACAGTGGTCATGAGATGCACTTGTACTTTTTTTTTTTTACTGCCCTGGGAGACTGTTGTAACAAAATGAACTAAATGAACTTTTCAAAGGATGGTCCACTGATTAAAATCAATTACTCCTGTGTATATATGTACATATGTGTGTATATGTATATAGTAGTAGTGATTAATTAAATTGTATTGATTGTATTCAGTGAATGTCATATTATAAGGGGTGGCATGTCCTGGTTTTGTTAAAAAATAAATTTATCTTTTAGTGAATTTGCCTGTCAGCTAAAGCCTTCATATTAGCTGCATTTTCCTGAAGCACCAGATACATGTTTTGGTAAACATAGCAATGGATTGCAAACTTATTGATAAGCACGGATGGACATCTCGCGAGAGGGGCAACGAGAAACAAGTGACCAAGAAACTGACCAACTGTGTATAACATCCCATTCACGTGAATACTTCATATAAAAATGGGAGATCACAAGGATCTCATCCCTTCTGCTTATGGCTGACATTAGGAGAGGACCTTGCTAGTTGTCCCTGCGAACTGAGGCCTAGTGAGAAACTGAATCCACCTCTGGTTGGCTGCAGAGTCCAATCCAGGACTTGGGGTGCCAGCTCTGCAGTTGCTGAGACTTTCAAGATCGGTTTTGTATATTTTGTATTATTTTCTCTATTTTATCAGTAGCTTTAGTAAAACATTTTTAATTTTTCCAACTCTTCTCTCTCTGTCCTCCTTTTCCTCCCTTAGTGGGAAGGGGTGGGAGGCAGGGGCAAAAGGGGGAAGTGGGGGGAGGAGAGGAGGTTAACTATATGTATGCCAGGGTTTTATTGTCACCCTGCAATCTAAACCCTCTACAGGAAGGTGTAGACACATCTCCCTCCCTCTCTGCTGCTTGAGGCTAAGAGCTTCTTTTGTTTGACCCCAGAGCCCACTGGCCAGGGTCGTTAAGAGAGAGAAGGGAACACAGAGGCACCAGGGAGGTGCTGGGCCCCACGGCCAATGTGGAGGATGTTTGGAAGCTTCAGGGGCACCCCACAGCCAGGGTGGGGGTGCAGAGACGCTTCTGAAATACCTACAGTCAGATCTGATCAGGCTATAGAAACTGGATTCTTGTCGAGGCCCGTGGCTTGCGTTATCCTCTTGGAGTGAGGAGCTGAGCTGCTGCGTCCAGGAGCCACTTCCCCCCCCCCCCCCCCCCCCCCCGGGACGGAGACTCCGCTTGCTTTGCGTGCACTTTCCGTGCACATTTGCATGTGTATTTATACTTTCCGTGCTCAATACGAGCACGTGTATAAATTATTTCCTCACATAATCGCGAGTGTATTTTCCTCCCATGCTTCCACATAAGCATGTGTAATATTCCGTGCATATTTGCACGTGTATTTCTCCTCACAGGATTGCGAGTGTATTATAAATTAATCCTCACAGAATCGCGAGTGTACACTTTCCGTACTCAATACGAGTATGTGTATCCATTTAAAATAATCCCACACCGTGTTCAGGCAAGTGTGCACTCTTCCTGGACTCAGGGATGGCTCTGCCATTGTTTTGGTGAAGCCACATGTATGCACACTGTGGATCTCTAGTGTTATTAGTTGCTGCACCTTTAATAATTACCTCAGCTGATATTTGAACCTGTATTGAAGTCACTTTGGAGAGCTAAAACCCCATATTCCACCGGTCAATCTGTTATAAATAAGAGCCAATAAATCGATTCTGAGTCAATCAATCGATTTTATTTAGCAAGCAGTAATTAGGCAAAACAGCGCTGGGTGACCGGGGGAAGCTCAGTTCCACCAACAGGCACACCAAATCAACCTTTCGTATGTGCTTATATACGTTATGCGTTCGTTTACGTGCTGGGAATTTCCGTCTCTGGAACTTTTGTTATCTGTTGCAACATCCGAGCGCTTTGTTATCTGTAACACCATCTGGGAGTCCTATTATCTGTGGCACCATCCGGGAGTCCTGTTATTTATGACACCATCCGGTAGTCCTGTTATTTATGGCACCACCTGGTAGTCCTGTTATTTATGGCATTGTCTTTAACTACTACTACAAGGTTCTACAAAACATAATCAAACTCGCACAAGTACAGTTACTGCTTACAATAATATGCATAATACAATTGAATCCTACTCGATTTGTTCAACATTAACAATTTTTGACCATCACTTATTACAAATCTGCTGTACTTTTTTTTTACCGAATAAAAGTTTTTTGGACCCTGTTGTCCCCTAACTAACTTCGGGGTGCCTCCGTGACACCTTATATGCCCAGAATGAAGTTAGAAACAGAGTGAGAGAAAAAGAGAGGTAGTTAAGATATCAGAAGATAGGTATTATAAGATTTCACCACTCCAAAGGTCCATCCCACAATGCTCGCTGTAGTTCTTAGGGTGGTGGGAGCGACGCAATGCAACTAGTGTCCCGAGTAAGAAGTTTTAAATACTTTAGTTCATTTACATGTGAGATAGAAGAGGGTGGCTCATGTCCTCCTTCTGCTTGCTCCTCATGCTAATTAAGATTGTTCCAGAAATGAGTCAGTCGTCCCAGAAGTGAGTCGATTTGTCCTCTAGGGATCTCTGGTGGTTCCTGATTCCCCCTAGCCAGTTGTGACTACCGTATAAGCCTGCTTATATGCAAGCATGGTTAATGCCTTTATCTCAAGGTTGGTGCCCTCAGTTTGCAAAGAAAGATTTGGATCTTAAGGAAGAGATACCATCCTGCCTCCACAGCACTTATCTCTTCCTCCCTGCCAGAATTTGCAAAAACAATTGTTTAACATATAAAAAAGTGCATACCATGTCCATCACACCCCTTCAAAATTTTTCTAAAAATGTAGTATTGAAATAATATAACAAGTCGGGAAACCGTTGAACCATTTCTCCTGTCTTCTCTTTTATCTGGATACTCCATTTTTTAGTCCTAGAGTGCTAGGCCATACTAATGCTGCTGGAAAACAATCCGATATCACTCACCTTTGTGAGGTTCCCTCCTACCCCTTGGGCAGTTGAATCCCTCTTTCACACACTGATAAAAATCATGTGCTTCTTGACTAATCCTTCCTCATCCTAATATTTGGTCAGATTCCTTTTTGCAAAGAAAGTTATTCATACACTTTTACCTTTCCAGAATGTCTTTAGTCTTGGCCCATCCTTGCTTCCCAATACCCTCTCTTACTCTTTTGTTGTTCTCTTTTCATGTATATATGAGAAGCAAAAAAAATACTATTTGATTTAGTTTCTTTTGTAAGGCTAAACTCACCTTGACTTATGACAAGTCTCATTTTACCCCTACCCTTTCTAACTTTCAATATATACCTTTCTTTGCCAATCAGATTCTTCATCATTTCATAAATAGTCCCACTCCTGTAGACAAAACAGCATTGTTGAAAAAGGTACAGGACATATGGGCAGAAACAGATTTTTAGAGTTAAGAATTGTTGACTCAATGTGATGCGTTCAAGACTTTTTCCAGATCTGTCCCAAATGTGCGTGAAACCAAAGTGTAGGTTCACAGAATCACAGAATGTTAGGGATTGGAAGGGACCTCAAAAGATCATCTAGTCCAATCACCCTGCCGGAGCAGGAACACCTAGATGAGGTTACACAGGAACGCATCCAGGTGGATTTTTAATGTCTCGAGAGAAGGAGACTCCACAACCTGCCTGGGCAGCCTGTTCCAGTGCTCTGTCACCCTCACTGAGAAGAAGTTCCTTCTCAAATTTAAGTGGAACCTTTTGTGTTCCAGTTTGTACCCATTGCCCCTTGTCTTATCATTGGTTGTCACCGAGAAGAGCCTGGCTCCATCCTCGTGGCACTCACTGTTCACAGATGGATCCTGCCGTCTTGCAGGAAAACATCGAAGGTGGAAAGCTGCTGTGTGGAGTCCCACATGACAAGTTACAGAAGCCACTGAAGGACAATGTGAATCTAGTCAATTTGCAGAAGTGAAAGCCATCCAGCTGGCTTTGGACATTGCTGAACGAGAAAAGTGGCCAGTACTTTATCTCTATACTGACTCATGGATGGTAGCAAATGCCTTGTGGGGGTGGCTACAGCTATGGAAGAAAAGCAACTGGCAGCGCAGACGTAAACCCATTTGGGCTGCCACACTGTGGCAAGACATTGCTGCTCGGCTAGAGAGCCTGCCTGTGAAAGTTCGTCATGTAGATGCTCATGTGCCTAAAAGTCAAGCCACTGAGGAACATCTAAACAACCAAAGAGTGGAACAAGCTGCTAAGATTAAAGTAGCTGAGGTGGACTTGGACTGGCAACAGGGCATCAAGGTAGAGATGCAACATATAAATGGGCTCGCGATCGAGGGGTGGATTTAACTCTGGACACTATTTCAGAGGTTATTCATGAATGTGAAACTTGCACCGAAATCAAACAAGCGAAACGGTTAAAGCCTGTATGGTATGGGGGACGATGGTTAAAGTATAAGTATGGAGAAGCTTGGCAGATTGATTATATCACACTTCAACAAACACGTCAAGGTAAGCGTTATGTACTTACAATGGTGGAGGCAACCTCTGGATGGTTGGAAACATATGCCATATCTCATGCTACAGCCCAAAATACTATCTTGGGCCTTGAAAATGTACGCCAGAAAGAATTGAATCAGACAATGGTACTCATTTCAAAAGCAGTGCTATAGGCAATTGTGCCAAAGAACATGGTATTGAGTGGGTATATCATATTCCGTATCATGCACCAGGCTCTCGGAAAATTGAAAGGTACAATGGTTTGTTAAAAACTACAGTAAAGGCACTTGGTAGTGGAACCTTTAAAAACTGGGATTCACATTTAGCAAAAGCCACTCGGTTGGTCAATACTAGGGGATCAACCAATCGAGCCGGGCCTGCCCAATGAGAAATTCTACGTACTGTGGAAGGAGATAAAGTCCCTGTAGTACACATGAAAAATATGTTAGGAAAGGCACTCTGGGTTACCCCTGCCTCAGGCAAAGGCGAGCCCATTCGTGGGACTGTTTTTGCCCAGGGACCTGGCAGCACCTGGTGGGTGATGCTTGAGGATGGAGAAATTTGGTGTGTACCTCAAGAGTATTTGATTCTAGGTGAAAATCACAGTATCACAGTATCACAGTATGTTTGGGATTGGAAGGGACCTCAAAAGATCATCTAGTCCAATCCCCCTGCTGGAGCAGGAATGCCTAGGTGAGGTCGCACAGGAACATGTCCAGACGGGTTTTGAATATCTCCAGCGAAGGAGACTCCACAGCCCCTCTGGGCAGCCTCTTGCAGTGCTCTGGCACCCTCACTGAGAAGTTTTTTCTCAAATTTAAGTGGAACCTCTTGTGTTCCAGCTTGATCCCATTACCTCTTGTCCTATCTTTGTTTGCCACCAAGAAGAGCCTGGCTCCATCCTCGTGGCACTCACCCTTTATATATTTATAAACATTAATAAAATCACCCCTCAGTCTCCTCTTCTCCAAACTAGAGAGACCCAGCTCCCTCAGCCTTTCTTCATAAGGGAGGTGCTACACTCCCTTAATCGTCTTTGTTGCCCTACGTTGGACTCTCTCCAGCAGTTCCCTGTCCTTCTTGAACTGAGGGGCCCAGAACTGGACACAATATTCTGGACACAATATGCTTGCCCTTGTCATATTTCATTAAATTTCCAATATATACCTTTTTTTGCCAGTCAGATTCTTTTCCCATTTCTGCATTTGTTTCTTCTTTGGACATAATTCAATCAAGGAAGGTGGACCTACTTGGTTTCTCAAAGGCAGCATTCAGCATTTTAGAAGATCCTACCCTGCAATGGAATAAATCAGTCTAAATTAACTGTGTGTAAATGAAGGCTTAAAATGAAAACAATCTTCTTGATTTATCAAAGAAATGTTCTAAAACCATTTCCCAGTAGAAGCAGAACCAAAAACCTTGAACTCATTTTAGAAATAAGATTTCCTCACTCTTTGGAAGAACATTATATTATAGATGCCAGATACTCAAAGGATAAAATATTATTATCAACTGAGCTGAAAATTAAGAATTCTAGTGACATATACCTAATGACTTAGGTATCTAAAGATGCCTAAAGCCATAAGTACCTAACTACTGTGAGGGTCTAGAAGAGCTTATAAACATTTCCAAACTGATTCATACTGCTCATTCCACATATCAGAGTAAAACAATTCATCTAACTCTGAGTCTAATGCTTTGATCTTTAAGAATATTTGTAATGACCTGTTTCAAATGATAAAACCTAAGGGGCTCTGTAAACTCTGTTTCATGAATGTTTTTTTCATGTTTAGAATTTGAAGAATAGATTGTACTGAGACAGAGTATGAAATGAGAAAGTCCATAAAACAACAGCTGCAATCATTCAGAAAAAGAAAGTGTAATTATCTAGTCTGAAACTGTATGATACTGTGAGTGCATGATATCATAAAAATATATTCATTCATCCTGTCCCCAGGAAAGTATGGAGAATAAAAATAAAATAATATTAATAAAAAAGTCAAAAATCTCTCCAAAGAGATATTAGCCTTAGCACAGGCTATCTTGAGACTGCAGCAAAAAAAGATCCAATGAGAAGCAAGAAGACCCCAAAGTGGTATGAATGGTCTGTAAAGATATAAAAGTCTAGGGTTTTCTATGCTTGGGTTGGACCTCTGCACAGGTACCCAGCTTGAGCCAGCCCTCCTGCTATTCTATTCCATTAATTTTTTTTTCTGTAAATTTTGTTTCCTGAAAGTTTGCTCTGCAAATGGTTATCAGGCCTCGCCTGAATGTTTGCCTCCAGAGTTCTAAAATATAGACTCCACAGAGAACAGTTATCAGGGAGGTAAACACCTGAAAGTTTGCTTTGCGAATGGGCATCAGGCCTCCCCTGAAAGTTTGTGTCTAGAGTTCTGGAATACAGACTCCGGAACGAACGGTTATCAGGAAGAGAATAATCCTGAAATTTTGCTCTGAGGACAGTTATCAGGCCTCACCTGAAAGTTTGCCTCTGGAGTTCTAAAACATAGACTCCGGAGTGAACGGTTATCAGGGAGAGAAGACGCCTGAAAGTTTGCTTCGTGAACAGGTATCAGGCCCCTGGAGAGAAGGTAAGCAGTGTTTGGCTTGGTATATTTCCTCCATGTAGTAAATAATAGAGTGAACCTGCCACCAAACTCTTTTAATGTCAGAACAGCAGGATGTGTGGTCCCAGCCACTTGGATGGTAAAGGGAGAACAGTACTAACTTGACCATCTGGATGATGAAAGACTAATACTATCACGATTAAATCACAGCAATCAGTCAAAACAAGGTGACCTTGACAGGTTACACAGGATTGTGTGTTCGTGAAGGAGTGATGACCCAGGCCAGTGAGAATGATATCTCGGGCTGGAACACTGCCCCCAGGATGTATGGCTTATGAGTGTTGGGCCTGGGCGTGTGTGTTTGGAATAACATTTTTTGAAAAAAAATCCTGTTTCACCTCTTGGTCCAGACCCATATCTGTAAAGCTATAAATTGAGAAAGGCTAATTAAAGAAGGCTCGGCTCAGCTCAGCTCAGCTCAGCTCTGCTCTGCCTGGCTCTGCTCTCGCTGCTAACAAGAACTCTGTGTCTGCGTCTCTCTCTGGTTTTCCATATGCATGTCTGTATGCGTCATACTCATTGCCGCATTTTAAGTTGCGCTTTTCTTTGAGAAATCTAAACATTGTTCTGCAATAAGGAGAATGCTAATTCACTCCCCTGCGACAATGCAGACACTATAAATATTGAAGCTATTTCTCCTGTCTGAAAGGAAACAGAACTATCTACACCCCGATAACTTGGTGCAACATGACCCTATATGGATATAAGAAAGTTTCAGAGTCTTCCCATTTCCTCCTTTCCCTGGAGGCTGCTTGGGCACAGTGGTCATGAAATTACTGAGTTTTCTATTCTTGGAGAAGTAAGGAGAGTCGTCAGCAAAACTGCTACTTTGGACTTTCAAAGGGCAGACTTAGATCTGCTTAGGAGGCAGGCTGGCAGAGTCCCTTGGGAGGCAGTCCTGAAGGACAGAGGAGTCCGGGAAGACTGGTTGCTCTTCAAAAAGGAAATCTTAGAGGCACAGGAGAAGGCTGACCCCATGTGCTGAAAGGTGAGCTGGTGGGGAAGAAGGCCAACCTGGCTGAATAGAGTACTTTGGCTGGAACTCAGGCATAAAAAGAGAATTTATAACCTTTTGAAGAAGGGTCAGGATACTCAAGAAGAATATGAGAATGCCATGAAGTTATGCAGGGAGAAAATTAGAAGGGCCAAAGCCCAACTAGAGCTGTGCCTAGCTACTGCTGAAAAAAAGGGAACAAGAAATGTTTCTATAAATATATCAGCAACAAAAGGAGAGCTAAGGAGAATCTCCACCCTCTGGTGGATGCGGTGGGGAACATAGTGACAGAGGATGAGGGAAAGGCTGAGGTACTAAATGCCTTCTTTGCCTCAGTCTTTAATAGTAAGATCAGTTGTGCTTCAGGTACCCAGCCCCCTGAGCCGGAAGACAGGGGCGAGGAGCAGAATGAAGCCCAAATAATCCAAGGGGAAATATTTAGCGACCTGCTATACTACTTGGACACCCACAGGTCTATGGGACCAGATGAGATATATTCAAGGGTGCTGAGGGAGCTGGCGGTGATGACCACTTTCCATTACCTATGAGCAATCCTGGCTAACCGGGGAGGTTCGAGGGGCCTGGAAGTTGGCAAACGTGACACCCATCCAGAAGAAGGGCCATAAGGAGGATCTGGGGAACTACAGACCTGTCAGTCTGACCTCAGTGCCAAGGAAGGTCGTGGAGCAGATCATCCTGATTGCCATCACACAGCACATACAAGACAACTAAGTGATCAGGCCAAGTCAGTACGGGTTTATGAAAGGCAAGTCCTGCTTGACCAACCTGATATCCTTCTATGACAAGGTGACATGCTTTGTGGATGAGGGAAAGGCTGTGGACGTTGTGTACTTAGACTTCAGTAAAGTCTTTGACACCATATCTCACATCATTCTCCTGAAGAATCCGGCAGCTCATGGCCTGGATGGGCATACTCTTTGCTCAGTAAAGAACTGTCTGGACAGCCGGCCCCAAATTGTTGTAGTGAACCAAGTCAAATCGAGTGGATGCCTGATCATGGGCTCAGTATTTGGGCCAGTTCTGTTTAATCTCTTTATCAGTGATCTGGATGAGGGGATTGAGTGCACACTCAGTAAGTTTACAGATGACACCAAATTGGGTGGGAGTGTTGATCTGCTGGAGAGTAGGAAGGCCATACAGAGGGATCTGGACCAGCTGGATTGTTGGCTGAGGTCAATTGTATGAAGTTTAACAAGGCCAAGAGCCGGATCCTTTTTTTTTGGGGGGTGGGGGGACAGTTGGTGAAAGAGTCTCGGGTGCAAGTGATTTTCTCTTCCCTCTTTCCATTTTTGGGTGACGACGTGGGATGGAATAGAAGAATTCAGGCCATAAATGATTGTCTACAAGACTGGTGCTACAGGCAGGGCTTTATTTGATAATGACTGGTTTTATAAGACACCAGTCCAGACAGTGATACTTGGGAAAGGATTATCTCACAGGGGCAAAAGGATGTAGGAGCAGGAATTAGCAGGGCTCATTTGGAGAGCTTTAAACTAGATTTGAAGGGGGATGGGGTTGTAGCTGGGCTTGCACCAGTGGGGCAGCACTCTAGAATTGATGAAGACGGGGAGGCCTCCCATACCCCTAAAGTGAATTCAGTGTGCTCAGCTCACTCCCTGAAATGCCTGTACACCGATGCACGTAGCATGGGGAATAAGCAGGAGGAGTTAGAAATCTGTGTTCGGTCAGGAGATTATGACCTGGTGGCAATTACAGAGACATGGTGGGACAGCTCACATGACTAGAATGTGGTCATGGATGGCTATGTCCTTTTCAGGAAAGACAGGCTAGCCAGGCGAGGTGGTGGAGTTGCTCTATAAATCAACTACAAAGTATTGAGTACTGTCCAGGGACGGATGAGGAGCGAATTGAGAGCCTGTGGCTGAGAATTAAGGGTCAGGCTGGCAGGGGTGATACTGTTGTGGGTGTCTATTACAGGCCACCAGATCAGGGCTAGGAAGTTGATGAAGCCTTCTACAGGCAGCTGAGAACAGCCTCGCAGTTACAGGCCCTGGTTGTCCTAGGGGATTTTAACTTCCCTGATGTTTGCTGGAAGGACTACTCAGCCAAACAGCCATCCACAGTCCAGGGGGTTCCTCCAGTGCATTGTTGATGACTTCCTGATGCAAATGGTGGATGAGCCAACTAGGAGAGGAACACTGCTGGATTTCATTCTCACTAACAAGGAGGGTCTGGTTGAAGCGGTAATAGTTGAGGGCTGCCTTGGTTGCAGCGACCATGAGATGGTGGAGTTCAGCATCTCATGTGGCAGGAACAGAATAGCAAGCAGAATTGCAACCCTGGACTTCAGCAGGGCCAACTTTGGCCTTTTCAAGCAATTACTAAGAGAAATTCCATGGGACAGTGTACTTGAAGGTAAAGGGGCCCAAGATAGTTGGTTAGCATTCAAGGACTGCTTCTACCAAGCTCAAGATCAGAGCATCCCGACATGTAGGAAGTCAAGGAAGTTAGCCAGGAGACCTGCTTTGTTAAACAGGGAAGTGCTGGGCAAGCTCAAGTGGAAGAGGAGAGTTTGGAGATCATGGAAGGAGGGGCTGGCCACTTGGGAAGAATATAAGGCTGTTGTCAGGGGATGTAGGGAGGCAACTAGGAAAGCTAAGGCCTCCTTAGAATTAAACCTTGTGAGAGGGGTCAAGGACAACAGAATTTAATGAAATTTAATGAAATATTACAAGGGAAAGTGTAGAGTATTGCATCTGGGTAGGAACAACCCCAAGTTCCAGCATAAGTTGGGGAATGACCTATTAGATTTTTTAAAGCTCCTTCAGATACTAAGAAAATGTTACAATAGTGTTCAATGACTTTAAATGGGCCTCTTAATACGATTGCATGACAGCAGCCAATCGTATTAAGAGGCCCATTTAAAGTCATAAAAACAGTCACTTCTGGGACCCCTCCCCCTGACGGGGTGGCCGAAAAGGCCTCAGTATGAAAGCGGTATGCTCAGATTGAACACTATTGTAACATTTTCACAGTATCACAGTATCACACATCCCAGACTTTTCCGTCATTGCTAGACCTCTTTATGACTTACAAAGAAAAGGGGTCAAATGGGAATGGACAGCTTCTCAGGAAGAAGCTATGCGATTACTAATTTTTGAAGCAACAGCTCATCGAGCCCTTGGTCCGATTCACCCTACAGACCCTTTCAGGTTGAATGGGAGTCTGCTTTATCAGGTTTATCAATTCATATATGGCAGAGAGGCCCTGAGGGTCCAACCCGACCTGTGGGATTTTTCTACCGTGGTTTTAGGGATGCCGAGAAGAGATATACTGCCTGGGAGAAAGGTTTGTTTGTTGTTAGCCTAGCTCTGGTAGAAGTAGAAAAAATTGCACGACAGCAGCCAATCGTATTAAGAGGCCCATTTAAAGTCATAAAGACAGTCACTTCTGGGACCCCTCCCCCTGACGGGGTGGCCCAAAAGGCCTCAGTATGAAAGCGGTATGCTCAGATTGAACACTATTGTAATATTTTCTTAGTATCTGAAGGAGCTTTAAAAAATCTAGCTATACAAGAAATTGAGAACTTGGACGATGGCCAAGATAAACCTGCCACAGTAATCCAAATCGCACCTCCCTTTTCCCATGATCAGTCAGTTAGTACTTGGTTTACTGATGCTTCTGCTAAAAGAGAAGGTGTGGAAATACAGGGCAGCAGCACTCCATACCTCTTCCAATGAACAAATTATAACAGAGGGAGAGGGTAGTGCACAAGTAGGTGAATTAATTGCAGTATGGAGTGTCTTCCAACATGAAGCACAAACCGCTTCTCCTGTCCACATTTATACTGACTCTTATGCTGTGTTTAAGGGCTGTACTGAGTGGCTTCCTTTCTGGGAACAGAACGGATGGGAAGTTAACAGGATTCCAGTGTGACAAAAAGAAAAATGGCAAGAAATCTTAAGTATTGCTAGAAAGGAAAATTTTGCTGTGGGCTGGGTAGCTTCTCATCAGGTAGATGGGTGATACGCAGGAGAAAGGAATAACCGAGCTGATGAATTAGCAAGACTGGCCCCTGTACAAAAGGACCAAATTTCAGAAGACTGGGAACGCTTGTTAGAATGGTTACATGTAAAACGCAAACACACCGGAGCTAAAGACTTGTATCGTGAAGCTCTCTTCTCGGCATCCCTAAAACCACGGGAGAAAAATCCCACAGGAAAAGAACTGGTGAAAGCTGAGAATGCTGAAGTCATAAATAAGTGTAATAATAAGTGTAATATCAGTCCTTTTACTGATTCGTGTCCGCCTTTACCGCCTTCTACCCCTCTAACTCCTAGAAAAGAGCAGAAGGAGTTGCCGGATAAGAACTGGGCAAAAGAACTGTGTGAAAGATCAGATCAGCTATTAGCGAGTGAATCCAACAGTCAGCAATGCGGTCATGCTGATCGTGACGGGAAAGGGGATGTGCCGAGAGAAAAATTCCATCAGAGTTCCAAACCCGAGCGGACGGAGGAAGGAATGCGGTCGACCCAATATGAGTGATAAGCATACCTCAACTTTATTGATGCACTAAGCTGGTTTATATAAGACTTACAATAATTATGCATACTTGTCATCTATTAATTGGATAGTATACAGTAATTATGCCTACTCGTCTTCTATTAATTGGATAGTATACAATAATTATGCCTACTCGTCTTCTATTGATTGGATAGTATACATAATGAGCTCAACCTTCTTGTGGTTTCTCTGGAATGCAACCTCCTCACCCTGCTAGAGATAATTCCCCAGCTTGTTTATCTAAACGCTCAGCTGAACCAGAGAGCAACCGCTCAGTACTTTTCCACTATGCTACACCAAACTCATGCTAACTGAGGCCTACTCATGCTAACTTAGAACAGAATTCTCCTGATACAACGGATCAATAGAGCCATGCCCCTTCTCTATTAGCCATGTCCCAACAATTCCCCCTTTTTCTCTTTGGGCTAATAACACTTCCTTGCGAAAAGTAGCATCAATTATCTTTAAGCATAATTGCCTAATACATGAAAGACAACACATACCAATAAGCAATATAAGCAAAATAAAAGCAATTCCTACCAATACTGGTTTAAAGAATGACAACAGCCATGAAGGAAAACCTAGCGAGGCCCACCACCTAGCGATTGGAAAGCTAATCGACAAGATGCATTATTAAAGGGTAAATGAGCTAAACAAGCATCAGGTTCCCCCGTACAATTACAGTTGTTCCAAACAGACACATTATACAGTCCTGTAAGCATCTCAATAGATTCATTGACTGATAAAGGTATTCCAATTAGACACGTCTTGAATGGCTCTTGAGCTGAAGCGAGACTCAGACAGAAATTAGGATTGTGCGTCTTATTGGCCCAAGTTAACCAAATGTTCTGTTGCTTCATCAACAAATGCGGAACAGCCGTTGCACCAATGACAGTCAAGATAAATACCATCAGTCCTTTAATGTTGGCCGAGTCCATTTTGCAGGTACCCATCTTGGCCCTGTAGGAGTAAGTACACACATGTATCCTCTGCCAATGTATTGAACTTCCGCAGGCCCTTTCCACTGTCCAGTTTCTGGGTCTCGATAAAACACCTTCATTTGAACAGTTACTTTCTTTGAGAGACCTGAATGCACTTTTACTGGTGGCTCCTCATCTGATCCAAATATACAGAGGTAATTTAAAACAAACAATGTTTTCATAACCCTTTCTTGACTGTCCGTGATATCTTGAAATTTCTGCAAATATTGCTTCAGCGTTTGATTCATTCTCTCTACAATTGCTTGTCCCGTTGGGGAATGTGGAATCCCTGTAACATGTTGTACTCCCCATAACTGACAGAATTTACGCATCTTCTCACTACAATAAGCTGGCCCATTATCCGTTTTAATCTGTGCTGGTACCCCCATTACAGCAAAACACGCCGTCAAGTGACGAATCACATGACTAGCTTTTTCTCCTGCCTGTGGCGTTGCCCATACAAAATGACTATATGTATCAACTGTAATATGTACATATTTGAGCCTACCCATTGAGGGCACATGCGTCACGTCCATTTGCCATATCTCATTAGGACCCAACCCCCTAGGATTAACTCCTACACCTAGACCAGAACCATGATGACTACACTGAGGGCAAGTCCGTACAATTCCCTTAGCTTCCTCTACAGTGATCTTAAACTGTGAATGTAATCCTTTCGCATTCTGATGGAACACACTATGTGATTCTCTAGCCTTGACAAAATCACTAACAGGGGCAGAACATGCTACCAACCTATCTGCTCTAGCATTCCCTTCCCCAAGGCCACAATCCCACATATGACTACGGATGTGAATCACTGCATATGGTTTTGTTCTTCCTTGAATTAATGTACGCAACTGTCTAAACAGTTCTCCCAAGCGCAGTTGCTTAACATCCTTAATCTGAGAATCTTCTATCCCGTGTAACACACCCGCGACATACAGCGAATCGGTCACAATATTAATTGTTTCCTCTCTCCACTTCCCCATGGCCCATACAACAGCAGCAAGCTCCAATGTCTGCAAGGAATCTCCCGGAACAGCTTCCAGCAAGTGGTGGTGCCACTCACCACAAGCGATCCAGGTAACTGCAGCTCTTCTGGACCTTTTTCCTGCATCCGTAAACACTGTCTGGGCATCTTCTAGGGGTGATTTACTGCGGAGAGGTTTCTGCATCCATTCATTGTGACCAATAAACTGCACTATTGCCACCTTTACAGGAGACAAGGATATAGTTGTAGCTGATGAGAATAAACACTCACACAACTCCTCGCTATTCTGAAGGTACCACTCTATTGCTTCTTTTTTCATCGGAACATATATTGTCTGCAACTCTTGCCCTGTGATCTGAATTACACGCTTCCTACCCTTCCTTATTAAATCTGCTAAAGTTTCGACCTTTTGCTGTATTGACTTTCTTGGCTGTAGCTTTGGAAATACCCATTCAAGTATCCCAAGTTCCTCTCGCTCCCCTTTTTTTTCTTTGTGCTGTGTAAGAGCCCCAATTAAATGACCATCTGTTTGAAAAACAGAAAAATCTACAGGTATTGCAGGGTCACGTCTCCTTGTAAAACCCAATGTGATTAAGTGAGCTAAATTCTGGATCATTTGTTTTTGCTCCATAGAGAGATCCACCGGAGTGGAGGGATCGGTTCCACGCAGCAATGGTCGTAACACCTCTAACTGCGTATTGGTAATACCCACGACAGGCCTTAACCATTGTAAATCCCCCATGAGTTTCTGAACATCATGAAGTGTCCTAATATCTGTGGTAATATGCGGTTTTTGCGGTCGAATTTGGGAGTCGGTAATTTTCCACCCTAAGTACAACCACGGTTCTTGTCGCTGAATTTTTTCCTTAGCAATTACTAAACCCTCCTTATACAACTGACAATGTAAAAATTGCAATTGTTGCTCAGTAAAGTCTTGTTCTTGTGCAATAAGAATATCATCCATGTAGTGATACACCATCGCTGTAGGCCAGGCATCACGAATAGGACGCAACGCATTGTCCACAAACAATTGACACAATGTCGGACTATTTTTCATTCCTTGCGGTAACACAGTCCACTCAAACCGCTGAGCAGGAGCTTCCCTATTTATTGCTGGCAAAGTGAAGGCAAATCGCTGTGTATCGAGGTGGTGCAAAGAAATAGTAAAAAAGCAATCCTTCAAATCCACAATTAACAACTTCCAGTGTTCAGGAAGCATTGCCGGATTCGGAAGACCAGGTTGTAATGCTCCCATCGGTTGCATTTGTGCATTTACAGCTCTCAAATCATGAAGCAGTCGGAACTTTCCTGATTTTTTCTTAATCACAAATATAGGCGTATTCCATGGGCTTGTTGACAGTTGCAAATGTCCTTGATCAAACTGTTCTTGTACCAACTGATGTGCTGCTGCAAGACTTTCCATCTTTAACGGCCACTGCTCGATCCATACAGGGTCATCTGAAGTCCATTTAAGAGGGATCGGGAAAGCCCATTTTGCAGTGACCGTTAGCGAAAAGCCCTTTCAGTTGTCAAAACAGCTCCTAGCTGATCCAATATATCTCGACCTATTAGTCCATTTACACCTGCAGGAAGAGTCATTACTGTAACAAATGTATTGGCTTTTCGCCCGTCTATGATGAACAGGATACGTTCAATACTTTGACGTACTGATGAATGACCTCCTACTCCTTCAACGCCCCCGTCCATAAGTTTTGTTGGCCAATCCTGAGGCCAGGCGCCCTCATCTACGATGGTCAAATCAGCCCCAGTGTCCAGTAACATTGTAAGTAAAATAAATTGTCCTCTAGATTCCATTCGAACTGACGCAGTTGGTCGCCGATTCATTGACATAGTTAGCATCACAGCAGGTCCTGTCGATCCAAATCCACCACCTCCTCTTTCTGAAGATAATGCTGGCGTCATGTCCTTTGTTAATTGCGGAAGTGGTATCAATTGTGCTATTTGACTACCCTTCGGAATGAAAATCGGAGGAAACAGTGTCTGAACCATAATTTGTACAATCCCTTTGTAATCGGCATCAATAAGTCCCGGGATAATCGTAAGGCCTTTCATACCACTCGACGAACGACCAATTAACAATGCCCCTTGTGATTGTCCATTAATTATTAAAGGTCCTTTAAAGGTGGATGGTATCTTTTGTGGCCGCTGATCGATCAAACTGATATCTACTGAGGTTGCCAAGTCCAATCCGAGGCTCCCGGCTGTTGCAGGTTGGAGCGTACCAGTGGAGCAGCTGTCACTGTCATGTGGTGCTCTCTCTGTAGATCCTCTGGCGTTTCGATTGCTGGAGCTGCCACTTTTGTCGGAGCGCGGCGGCTCGGCGCGCTCATTCTCCCGTTTCCCGAGAAACATGCTTCAGTATTATGACCGCTAGATTTACAGTTCTCACACCAAACTCGAGGCACCCGGCAGTCACGGCGAAAGTGACCTTCTTTTCCACATCTGAAGCATTTATTACTCTGTCTTCCCTCATTCGGGCGTGGTTGTCTTTCTACTTCCACAGGAGTAGCACGTAGCGGGGCTAATGCAGCAAATGCCTGTTGCTGGGCTTGCAGGAGGTCTCTCCCTAGCTTCTCCATAGCCTCTACCATCATGGCTTGTGGCCCTACTGGAACTCTGCTCATTCTGTCTAACATAGCTTCTATGGTAGCGTCTGCAGGTAACGTCACTAAGATACCTCTAGTTACTGAATTTGCATTCTGCAATGCACACTGTCTTAACAAAGCTGCCCTCATCCAGCCTGGTACATCTGATTGTTCTATTGCTGAAGTAATCCTGTCTATAAATTGTGCAAATGATTCATCCCTTTCTTGCTTAATACTCATGTACGACAGAGATGGCTGTGATGTTTTAACATGCTCAATGGCTTCTCGAGCTGTTCTCATAGCCTCAGCACATTTTTCGGGGCCCATTTCTAATTGAGCTCGAACTTGAAGGAATGGTCCTAACCCCATTAACTGTTCTACCATTACATCACTTAAAGGATCATTAGGATTTCTCGCTTGCTGTACAGAAGCCTCACAAAATCTCTGCCAATGTGCTTGCCACAATAACAACTGTGACTGTGTCATTATCATTCTCATTATTACCTTAATATCTTCTGGACACAATAACGTACTCCCAAACAAATAATTTAAAAGCTGTTTAGTCGGCTCTCCATGCAACCCTGATTCCGAAACTGTAGCTCTCAACTGCGACAATAATTTCCAACTAATCGGATTATACTGCGCGTGCATATCTCCATATCTATCTCGCTCAAATAGTGCGGGGAACGCAAAAGGTGAATCTGGCCCAAAATCTCCATTGTCTGCAGCATCCTCCATTACCTTTTTCCAATTAACTAGTGCTGGACACCTGACTGGTCTCTTAGATGTATCCTTTACAACTTTCTCCATCTCTGACTCACTTATAGCTTTCCGATCGTTATACTCCTCACAACTTTGTTTCTGCTGCTGCGACTGCTGTACTTGATCTACATTCCAACTAGAACTCAACTCTGCTTTCTTTTTTACACGCACCGATTGCCAGCACGGAGAAACAGGAGCCTTACATGTACTAAATAACAAATCGTCTTGTCCTGAGGGTGGCAGCGTTGGCCCCCCTGAAAACGCAGATATGCCTGTTTCCATCGGCGGAGCGGAAGGCTCCATTTTGCCGAGTTTCTGTGAAGCTACTGCGGCTAAATTCTTCTCCAGTTTATGACGCTTAATATTATTAATTACTTCCCTCCACGGTTTCATCAGTTTCTTAGCTGTTTTATCCTCGTCTATGATCATATCCCACAACACATCCCCCAATTTCCTCCATTCTCCTTCATCAAACAATAAATCAGGATCCTGAAAACAGCCTTTAGTTTTTCCCAATGTTACTAGACCAGCTAGCTGTTTAACGTAACTATGATCAACACCTCGCTTTTCTAAAAAGCTTTGTAATAAATCTAGGGCTACTTCTAAATCCATTTCTCTGTTATTCATCATTTTAACCCGTTTCTCCGTTATTCATCACTTTTAACCCGTTTCTCTGTTATTTATCACTTTTAACCCGTTTCTCTGTTATCTATCTCTTTTAATCCGTTTCTCTATTATCTATCACTTTTAATCCGTTTCTCTGTTATCTATCTCTCCGTTATTCATCATTTTTAATCTATTTCCCCGTTATTCATCATTATAGTACGGTACCTCTTGCTAAATTAAGAGACCTCTTGCAGCCCTTGTTTCCTGTAGCCCAGCACTGGCGAACTTCAGTCGGTTCAGGCTTCGGAGACGACACACCGCAGCACAGTGTTCGGTCGCTCTTGCCCGCCGGTCGCTGCTCTCCCGGCGCCTTTTGCTTCTATCCGCCGCTTCGGATCGCCGGTTCAGGCGCCAATTGCCGAGAGAAAAATTCCATCAGAGTTCCAAACCCGAGCGGACGGAGGAAGGAATGCGGTCGACCCAATATGAGTGATAAGCATACCTCAACTTTATTGATGCACTAAGCTGGTTTATATAAGACTTACAATAATTATGCATACTCGTCATCTATTAATTGGATAGTATACAGTAATTATGCCTACTCGTCTTCTATTGATTGGATAGTATACATAATGAGCTCAACCTTCTTGTGGTTTCTCTGGAATGCAACCTCCTCACCCTGCTAGAGATAATTCCCCAGCTTGTTTATCTAAACGCTCAGCTGAACCAGAGAGCAACCGCTCAGTACTTTTCCACTATGCTACACCAAACTCATGCTAACTGAGGCCTACTCATGCTAACTTAGAACAGAATTCTCCTGATACAATGGATCAATAGAGCCATGCCCCTTCTCTATTAGCCATGTCCCAACAGGGATGCGCTTGGGGACTCAGGTTATACGAATAATTATCATGCTAGAAAGTATTGGCGAGAATGTGCACTGTTCCGATTCCCCCTCTTACTAATGATTCTCCAGCACCGGTCAAGTCCGTGTTATCTGATGACTCGGATGAGGATGAGGGTTTGAAGCATTTTTCTTGAAAAGTTAAGTATGTGTACGAGTTGCCCCGAGATCAGATAAGAACCATGAAAAACTCAAGCAAAATTAGACCTATGCAATGTAACAGCTATAGATCATTTAGGACAGAACAATGGGGATTCGTTGAAAGGGGCAGGTATCCCACAACTCCTGGAAGAGACACTAATTGACACACCACAACTACAGACAAAATAAGTTTCTGAAATCCTGAGGCAGTCAACAGATCTTGCATATCAAGCTATGAGAGAGGTGTCTGAAACCAACAAAGCAGCCAAATCATTTGCAACTATTAATCAGGGTCCCAATGAGAATTACATGCAATTTATTGACCACCTTCAAGACGCCATCAGTAAGCAGGTCGAAAACTCAGAAGCTAAGGAAGCACTAGTGTTGAGATTAGCAGTAGAGAATGCTAATGTTTGCTATCAGCATGTTATTTGCGAGTTTTACTGTACATATTATGTGCTCCTGTTTATTGCCTCTCTGAAAATCAAGCAACTTGTCAGGAATGTGAGTTAATTGTTTTACTAGTTGTTTTTAAGTGCGCCATAAAACCTTCTCCCCGCTTTTCCCATTCACGCTGCAAGCAGCCCTGTGCCTTCCTCCCCTCCTCCCCCTCCCTCCCTCCCTCCCTCTTCTCAAGGTTTTTACTTGCAAGATGGGGTCAGGAATAATTGTTTTCAGTTGTGTTCCTAAAAAATCAGTATTGGGAGGTGTTTTACAACTTGGGAAAGCACTCGGAATTATAAGGAAGGAAGACCTTGTTAAATATTGAAATCAGTGTTGGCTGCTGTATAAGTTAAATGATTGGGAAAAGTGTCCAGAGGATAGAATCTTGTTGCGATTAATGTTGTTTTTGAGGCCAGAAGAGCAGGACAAAATAAATCTCTACAAGAAATCATTAAATCATTTCAGACAGTTTTACAGGCGGAACAATTTGAACTTCAACAAGCTGAGAGAGAGTTAACTGATAACACACAGGTCAGAAAACTTGTTAAAGTCTGCAAGATGCTTTCCTTATTAGCCTGTTTTATGTTACTTTCTTCCTATTTTAGTCCTCTCATAGAGAGAATATGCAGGAGGAGTTTAACTGTAGCTTCTTCCTCTGAGGATATATTTTGCCCCATAACTTCACTCTTCCCTCCTCCTGCTCCCAGCCGCTCACCTTTTCCGGGGCCTTCTTCAACAAAATTTATCTGCGGAACGTCCATACGCCTCCGCCCGGTTCTCAGTCCAGCTGATCCGCCTCCGGCTGGGCCGCTCCAGGCTTTTCCCCGATCTTAGTGAGACGCCGTTCGGAGTATCACGTCGGGGTCACCATTTGTTGGAGCGATAAAGGACTCAGCAAACATTCCGATTCAATGTGAATCACGCACAAGCCTCCTTATATATGCAACTATATTCTAATCACGCGTCCACGCTCCAAGCATGGATTCGCTAAATGGGTATCATGGACTGTCCATGCA